>NC_084751.1:27474411-27541911 GCF_033978785.1 Entelurus aequoreus | reverse complement strand
GCAAGATGCAGCTAATGGGAGTCACCGCTGTAGCCTTCAAAGCCCTCTAAAACAACTTCAAAACCCTCTATCAATGATTTATATACACACTGTAAGTGTATATATATATAATGTAGTAACAGACATGTTCATAACAATATGTAAATTGTTCAATTTTTTACTGTGTCTTGGTCATTTTAAGCAATACCGTAAGTTCTTTCCTAAGCGCATTTATTTCCGTTTCCATAGCAAGGCACTTCTGACTTCCGGCACTAAATGGGTGTTCCTACTTCCGGAAACAAACGTGACTGTGTTGTAATCATGGCAGACTCGGTAACAGACAAGAAGAATAAAATTTTTGGACAAATGAGGATTCACAACCTTATCTTTTTGAAGCTGAATATACGGAGGATGAACTGCTGCTCCTAGAAGCGAGCCCGAAGGAAGGGTGGAACGTTACAGCAGACAGACTCAGAGAGAGTGAGATCAGCGTGAGTCGACGATGCAAATGTGGAATTTTGAGCCAAGCTATGCCAAAATAGATGGCGTGCTTATCCCAAATAAACCGGAAACAGACAACTGTCCGTCAAGTGAGTCATTATAACATTGATCATGATACATGCAGCACATCACCGTACTATTACAGTACATACATTGATGTAGTGTAAAGATCGGGCCTGATGTGGCTGCAGAGAAATGATGGTGCATGTATGGATGCTTGTTGACAGCAGCGAGGTCATTTGTTGCGGTCGGATTATGAGGTGAGCGGTTATGATACAATGCAAAGTCCTATTATGCTGACTCAACTCACACAGACTTTCCCCTGCTTCCCTGCATAGGTCACTTTCCTCCCCTCCATCTCCGCCTCCTCCTCCCCACCTCTCATTCACCTCCAGCCTAGTTGCCATGGAGAGCTCATCAGTGGCATCAGCGTCGTCCGAGGCGGGGAGCACTCGCTCGCAGGAGATCGAGGAGTTGGAGCGCTTCATCGACAGCTACGTGCTGGAGTACCAGGTGCAGGGCCTTCTGGGAGACAAGGCGGATGGAGACTTGAATCAGGACGACGAAGGAAAGGGGCCACAGGTAAGAGCTTCATTTTATAGGAAGTTCAAGTAATTCCAGTAATTTTCCTAGACGAGTTGCAAAAGAAATCAAAACAGATAGTCAAATATTGCAAGCCCAATACACAGTCCCTCCAAGATTTTGTGATTGTGTCAATTAACGCAAAATCAACCAATGTTCAAAACCTTTATTTTAAGATGCATGTAAAGCATATTTTTCAGGTTTGTTGAAATCCTTGGCTTTTTGGGTTTACAACACTGATTAGAAATAAATAAAGTGACAAGGAGATTTATGTTGATTAAAAAAAAGCCTTAATATCACAAAATTTGATGCAACTTTTTACTGTCGAGAAATCCGGCATTCACAAAAAAAAAGCCGCCAAAATCCTAGAGCAGGGGCTTCAAACTCATTTTAGCTCACGGCCCGCATGGAGGAAAATCTGTGCACAAGCGGGCCGGACTATTAAAGTCATGGCATTAAAACTAAAAAATAAAGACAACTTCAGATTGTTTTCTTTGTCTTACTTTGGCCAAAAATGGAACAAACACATTCTGAAAATATTACAATATAAATATAGCAAAAAATACCGGCAGCGGTAAAATTTAGATCCATGAAGGAAAGAAGAAAGTGAATGAATGTTTAGAACTAAATACATTTACATATGCAAAAAAATGTGGTAACACTTTAGTATGGGGAACATATTCACCATTAATTAGTTGCGTATTAACATGCAAATTAGTAACATATTGGCTCTTAATTAGTCATTATTAAGTACTTATTAATGCCTTATTTTGCATGGCCTTATTATACAACCAGTAAGTCATTAACTAAGAGTCTTCCCTCACTGGATCGGTTCGCAGCTGAGTGTGAAGCGACTGGGATGAGAATCAGCACCTCCAAGTCCGAGTCCATGGTTCTCGCCCGGAAAAGGGTGGAGTGCCATCTCCGGGTTGGGGAGGAGATCTTGCCCCAAGTGGAGGAGTTCAAGTACCTCGGAGTCTTGTTCACGAGTGAGGGAAGAGTGGTTCGTGAGATCGACAGGCGGATCGGTACGGCGTCTTCAGTAATGCGGGCGCTGTATCGGTCCGTTGTGGTGAAGAAGGAGCTGAGCCGCAAGGCAGAGCTCTCAATTTACCGGTCGATCTACGTTCCCATCCTCACCTATGGTCATGAGCTTTGGGTTATGACCGAAAGGACAAGATCACGGGTACAAGCGGCCGAAATGAGTTTCCTCCGCCGGGTGGCGGGTCTCTCCCTTAGAGATAGGGTGAGAAGCTCTGTCATCCGGGAGGAGCTCAAAGTAAAGCCACTGCTCCTCCACATCGAGAGGAGCCAGATGAGGTGGTTCGGGCATCTGGTCAGGATGCCACCCGAACGCCTCCCTAGGGAGGTGTTTAGGGCACGTCCGACCGGTAGGAGGCCACAGGGAAGACCCAGGACACGTTGGGAAGACTGTCTCCCGGCTGGCCTGGGAACGCCTCGGGATCCCCCGGGAAGAGCTAGACGAAGTGGCTGGGGAGAGGGAAGTCTGGGCTTCCCTGCTTAGGCTGCTGCCCCCGCGACCCGACCTCGGATAAGCGGAAGAAGATGGATGGATGGATGGATGGATGGATGGATCTTCCCTCAATAACCTCAGAATTATTGCTTATAAGTAACCCTAACCTTAACCCTAACCCTTATATGTTCTCCTAGTGTCCAAATAACTCTTACCATATTTGGTAACACTTTAGTATGGGGAACATATTCACCATTAATTAGTTGCTTATTATTATAGTATGTTCCCCATGCTAAAGTGTTACCAAAAATGTGTTTTTATTTGTATAATTTTTTTTTTACAAATTAAGTAACGTTTATAACAACCTTTTTCCAAAACACAATATATAATGTGAGATATAACAGGATAATGCATACATTTATCATTTATTTTCAAAACAGTTACAAAAAATTGGGAACCCAAAAATTTATTGTGGGACCCCATTTTTATGACTTGATGGTGCCCCTGGGATTTTGCTAATTCCTAGCGCCAACACTGATGGAGTATTGGTGCGTGCAAAACAGCAGAAGGCGGCTGTGGCCTGCGGGCCGATTCTAATACTAATCAAATATCATTACGGGGGCCATAGATAAATCATTCCCAGGCCAGATCTGGCCCGCAGGCCTTGACTTTGACACATAGGTCCGATAGGGATTGAATACATACACTACCGTTCAAAAGTTTGGGGTCACCCAAACAATTTTGTGGAATAGCCTTCATTTCTAAGAACAAGAATAGACTGTCGAGTTTCAGATGAAAGTTCTCTTTTTCTGGCCATTTTGAGCGTTTAATTGACCCCACAAATGTGATGCTCCAGAAACTCAATCTGCTCAAAGGAAGGTCAGTTTTGTAGCTTCTGTAACGAGCTAAACTGTTTTCAGATGTGTGAACATGATTGCACAAGGGTTTTCTAATCATCAATTAGCCTTCTGAGCCAATGAGCAAACACATTGTACCATTAGAACACTGGAGTGATAGTTTCTGGAAATGGGCCTCTATACACCTATGTAGATATTGCACCAAAAACCAGACGTTTGCAGCTAGAATAGTCATTTACCACATTAGCAATGTATAGAGTGTATTTCTTTAAAGTTAAGACTAGTTTAAAGTTATCTTCATTGAAAAGTACAGTGCTTTTCCTTAAAAAATAAGGACATTTCAATGTGACCCCAAACTTTTGAACGGTAGTGTATACAACAACATACTGTACCATTAAGGAGTGATACAGGAGGACACAAATGTTAGCAATGCTAACATAGCTACAGTATGTAAGTGCAATATATTTATCTATACATTCATCTATTTATTTATATCTGCACATTATTGCTCTTTTATCCTGCACTACAACGAGCTAATGCAACGAAATTTCGTTCTTATCTGTACTGTAAAGTTCAAATTTGAATGACAATAAAAGGAAGTCTAAGTCCCTAAGTATGTGGGTAACATTATAGTTATTACATTGTAATAGCAACATCATGCTATGTATGTGGGCTCTGTACCGAGGATGTCGTTGTGGCTTGTACAGCCCTTTGAGACACTTGTGATTTAGGGCTATATAAATAAACATTGATTGATTGATGCTAGGTTAGCCTATTTGCTGAAGATAAACAAAAAGATAAAATTTACAGCTTCCACATCTGTAGCTGACTGACGAATAGTCGGCAGAGCTTCTTTTTTTTTTTTTTTAAAGATGTGTAGTGAAGCCCGATGATAAGCATATACACACGCCTGGCTCATCAAAGCTAGAGGCAAATCAGACGCGGTATTAAAAAACCTGGTCACTTGAAAACCGACCATTTGAGCGCCTAAAAGTGAAGCAGACAAGTGAGGAGAAGGAGAGATTTTTCTCAAATTTGGTGGTCATTAACTTTGGTACGCATTACTGTTAAAAAGTACATTACAGGGTACTGTGAGAGCATCGTATGTGTTGTTTCTCTCCTTCAGTGGACGGACGACTGCAACTACAGCAAAGATGACAGCTGGACTTCATCCCAGGGAAGAGATTTCTCCAAACCGGTAATTGTAAGTGTGTGTAGTGTACTGCCCTACTCTTCCCAAAATACTGTACAACCAAGCCCTAATTTTTTTTCCTCCATTCAGGATGAGTGGGATAACAGCAGTAACGGCAGCACGGGCTCCAGGCCCAGTTCTGGTTCCAGACCTGGTTCTGGCTCCCGATCTGGCAGCAGGGGGCGAAACAACCAGTTCAAATGCTCCTCCAAGGTACCTGGGTCAAATGTGTGTTTTCCCAAGGGTTTATTGTTGCTAAAATGTCATTTCAGTGCAAGTTAAGTGTGTATTTAATAGAGGTGGGAAATATTTTTGGCACCTCACCTTAGATTCAGATTTTTGGGGTGATGATTCGATTCAGAATCGATTCACGATTCAACCCGATTTTTGTAATATTTCATTTGTTGTATAGATTAAAACAAAACCTTTTCAAAACAGGTTACGAAAGTCCCTCTTGGCTGGTGACATACAACTTGACCTAAATAACATATTTAAAAACATTTATTTTAGAAATGTTATTTCCAAAAATCACAGAATATTCATCTAATAAAAGAAAATAGAGCAACTCCAACCCAATCCCAACCTTACAATATTTAGGATATAAATCTACAAATAAATTGAGAAGACATAACATACAATTAAAACCAAAAGTAATAAAAGCAACAGTATCAATAATACTAATAATATCAATAATAACTGTTTGATGTTTTAATCCAAAAATTGATTCTTAAAAAAATGCAAAAAAATATTATTTTTCAATTAATTCTTGAAAATTATGAGTCAATTTAAAATCTGAATAAATTAAAATTGCAATTTGGATGTGAATGTCACTCTTTCTTCCTTCCCGTTTATCTGAGCCAGAGCGTCTTCCCTTTGCTCCGGTGCCTTCCTCTTTCCTTCCTGTCTTGACTTCTGGGCCATTATGTCGTGCTTGAGCCAAGACGTCCCGCTTTTTCATTGTATAGTTCATATGCCAAGAACGACATTTCCAGTTATTCATGTAGGTCATGGGCAGCACGGTGACACAGGGGTTACTGCGTGTGCCTCACAATAAGAAGGTCCTGGGTTCAATCCCGGGCTCGGGGTCTTTCTGTGTGGAGTTTGCATGTTTTCCCCGTGACTGCGTGGGTTCGCTCCGGGAACTCCGGCTTCCTCCCACCTCCAAAAACATGCACCTGGGGATAGGTTGATTGGCAACACTGAATTGGCCCTAGTGTGTAAATGTGAGTGTGAATGTTGTTTGTCTATCTGAGTTGGCCCTGCGATGAGGTGGCGACTTGTCCAGGGTGTAACCCGCCTACCGTCCGAATACAGCTGAGATAGGCTCCAGCACCCCCCACTATGGTGTTTAAGGTGGGAGTACAAAAAATATAGCGTTATCCATCCATCCATTTCTACCGCTCGTCCCGTTCGGGGTCGCGGGGGGTGCTGGAGCCTATCTCAGCTGCATTTGGGCAGAAGGCGGGGTACACCCTGGACAAGTCACCACCTCATCGCAGGGCCAACACAGATAGACGTTATACAGTATATGATTAATTATTTACAGTCATATTTACAGCGTTAGGTTTTCCAAGTTAATTTTTAATCTCTAACGTTACTGTTGTTGTATGCCTGCGAGTTGCTTTGCTTTCGTTTTGTGCTTGACTAAGGGCAACAACAGTAACAATAACATGCGACACAAATATAATATACAGCCACGGTGAAAAAGAGGTCTCTGTCAGGATGTTAGCACCTTAATATAGTTGGGATAGGATACATAAAATGTAACACATAGTATAGGATATTAATAATGGACCTAAATACATATCAGAAGTATGTTTATGGTTTGTAAAAGTTGGAATATTATATATATATTTTTTTGTTGAGTAGCATACATCGGTCTAGTAGATGAGCTGTGGGGAAATTGCATAATTATTTTGTGTTTTTTTGAGGCATTCTGGTTCTCAAACTTTTTTCACCAAGTGCCACCCCAGAACCAACTTGGCTCTCCAAGTGCCACCATAATGACCGATATTAAAATACAGCAGTGTCGTAGGCCAAAGTGTTCATTAAAAACAAGGCAGGGGTTTTATTTAACAATTATATTTAATATTTTTGGCCACTGTAACATTACACACAGTTTGAACAGTAACACTGTGTTTGAATATAGATAAATAAAACACTGTACTTTAATCAAGTGATTCTTTGGAGTACCACTAGATGGCGCCCACGCACCACTCGTGATACACGTGCCACAGTTTGAGAATCATTGCATTATACTTACTTTTGTGGATCAATAACGTTTAAGTTTGTCTAAGGTATAACACATTTGTGCATCAATAAAGTGATATATTACATGTACAATGATGTGTGCATTATACTTAAAATCAGAGAACATTTACATGGATGACAATGTTGTTTTAATCGCACGCTAGCGTGTCTGCCCGTGGACAAAATGAAATCGAAAGTAATTATTCGTTAAATAGAGTTTAGGACATGATATATTGTGCAAGACTTATGTGATAGACAGTTAGGAAAGCCAACCAAAACCAAAGTTTCCTCTGATCCGTTTGACAAAGTTTAACATGTAATTTTGGCAAATATAGATATATTTGTTGAATCTGTTCCCTTAAAGCGTAACTGCACTCCAATGTTTTATATACACACTGCAAGTATATGTATATATAATGTAGTAACAGACACATTCATAACAACCTAATTTGTTCAATATTTAACATATTTTGGTAATTTTAAGCAATACCGTAAGTTCTTTCCTAAGCACATTTTTTTCCGTTTGTATAGCAACACACTTCAGGTTTCCGGCAGTCAATGTGTGTTCCTACTTCCGGAAACAAACGTGACTGTGTTGTAGTCATGGCAGACTTGGTGACAGACAAGAAGAATACAATTTTTGGACAAATGAGGATTCACAACCTTATCTTTTTTAAGCTGAATATACGTAGGATGAACTGCTGCTTATAGAAGTGAGCCTAAAGGAAGCGTGGAACATTACGGCAGACAAAATCCGAGAGAGTGAGTTCAGTGTGACTCGACGTTGCAAATGTGGAATTTTGAGCCAAGCTATGCCAAAACAAATAGGGTGCTTATCCCAAATAAACCGGAAGCAGACAACTGTCCATCGAGTGAGTCATTATAATATTGATTATGATACATGCAGCACATCACCGTACAATTACAGTACATACACTGTCGAGCTAGCTGTGTACAAACAAAACATGAAATAATAAATACTTTACAGATACTGTCATATGATTGTTCATGTTTTTCAGTCAGTAAAGATTAGTGTCGTGTTGTTGTGCGTTACAAACTCAAAAGCCTTTCAGCTGTTGACGCAGTTTCTAGCTTACCTCTTGCCGTAGCTAGCTTATGGCTAATGTAGTATAGTATGGCGATGACTTACTACGCTAGAAAAATATTTTTACAGTATTCATTCTTACAATAACAATGTCACTCCATCTTGGTTATTATTATACAGGGTACGGAATGAAGTATTGTTAGCGGTTTTTGCATTTTCAAAGGGATTTAGTGGCAGAATGGATTCATCCTACTAGCTGAATTGCTAGCCAATAAGCCGATTATTACAAATTAGAATGCAAAAAAAAAAAAAAAATTCTTCTTGTCTCTCATAAGGACTGTGAACGATAGGCACATTTTCAATAAATGTGCAGTTCCCTTTTAAACCAGTCCTTCTTAAATAGTTGGGTGGGCCCTCAGGTACCTTTGGAAACATGTTTTTTTGCCATTCTAGAATATGATGAAGTGTGTAAAATAAAATCAAACTTTGTTTATACAGCACTTTTCATACATAAAAGAAATGCTACACAAAGTGCTTTACAGACTTAAAAACAACACCTGATGTACGTAGCACTTGTCTTCAATGTGACTTCGGTGGGAGACGAGAAAAGACCGGTGTGTTGTTTTCTTTAATGATAATTAGAATACAATTTTAGGTAGAGGTGTACTTAAAACGAATTTTACATACAAATTATACTTTTTACAGTCACAATGGAGAATGGGCGCGGCAAAAAATATTTCATCCAGGATGTCTCTTTATTATTTGTTTTATTATTATTATTCTTAATAAATTTGCAAAATTAAAACATTTAAAACTTTTCACATTGTCATTATGGGGTATTGTCTGTGGAATTTGGAGGACAACAATTCATTTATTACATTTTGGAATAAGGCTGCAACAAAACAAAATGTGGAAACAATTAAACACTGTGAACTTTGCAAATGCACTGTATATACCTATCTTAATAATAATGGTATAAATGTAAAATATCTCAAGTTGAGGGCTTTTCTCTGCATTTTTTAGGTGAGATTGAAAACAAGATTAAGTAGATAAATTAATTACAAATGATAATTAATTATTTACTTATTTTTTGTTAAACGCTTGACAGCACTAGTTCCAGGTATTGTTGGTAGACACAAGTTGTAAGACTCCAGCATTCACGACTTTGCAAGTCTTTGCTATTCTTAAAGGAAATATTCACAATTCTATGATGCAAATCAAGTGTCTTTCTACCTTCCTACCTTCTACTTCAGTTTTGTTTTGTGTGACATACTGTAAGTAAGCAAGCTATGCTTTATAATGATTTGTGACATCCTGTTTTTCCCCATGTGTTTTGTGCTGTGTAGAATGGCAACAGAGATGGTTCCTTTGACATCCTGGGCACAGACATATGGGCTGCTAACACCATGGACTCACTCGGGTACTCATCATATGCAGACATGTGCTCCTTACGGTATGTTGTACTATGGACTTGTGTCTTGTTGCAGAGGTACAGGTTGGGATGTGCAGCCAGATAAGCTGGACTTCAGCCACTTCCACAGAAAACACCTGAGAGGTGCACCAAAGCATCTGCCGCACATTGACAGAGAGGGGTGAGAACTCGTGTCTTGTCCTGTCAAAATTACATATGGAGTCTTGCTGTTTTTTTTCTAATGGCACTTGTTCTGCATCCTCTGTTCCAGGATGAGCAAAAACACATTTGAAGAAGATGATGGCATAGACATGAATGACATAGAGAGGTTCCTGCCCCATCTGTGCTCTGTGAGTACCTAATCTTACCCCCTTGTCTTGGTCGGTATCCTATCTGATGTAACATAGCATGGTTATAAATGTATTGATGACAGTAACCTCTGGTGGCCCAATGGGGAAATACATCATGAAACTTTGCTCACTTTGCTGTACTTGTCAGTTTAGTGGTTAAATAATCAAGTTAGGATACATCAACAAAAATAATATAGGAATCTAATTTTGTTGCTTAAATAAATATAATCAATGTGATGGTTAGTCTGCAGTCTACACATTGCCATTCATTCATGTTGGGACTGGCTTGCTTTAAATTAGGCTTTGGTGACATCTAGTGGCTAGACACTGGATTGAGCTGTATCTGCTCCATAGTGTACCAAATACTGCCTCCTTGTGGTTAGATGCGTGTAAAACATTAAAATAGGTAGTAGACTTGAGGAAAAAAATTGTGTTCATGCCTGTCTTCATCCCAAAACTCATTGAACACAGTGTGTGTGTGAATTCCACATGTATGAAAGTGATTTTGTTACCTCTTGTTTGCCTTTTAGCATTGTTGTATCCAAGGTTATTTGTGTTTGACTGGGGTGTCAGTAGGTCGGCTGAGTTCACTAATGTCACTCTTTCTTCCTTCCCATTTATCTGAGCCAGAGCGTCTTCCCTTTGCTCCGGTGTTTTCCTTTTTCCTTCCTCTCTCGACTTCTGGGCCATTATGTCGTGTTTGAGCCAAGACCGTCCCGCTCGCATCAGTATGTTTTTCATTGCATTTGCCAAGAACGCCATTTCCAGTTATTCATGTCGGTCACAAATGAAAGATGGGGTCAACTTGGACTTAAGAGTTGTATGTTTCCTCAGCATGTCGTCAACAGTAAGTTGCCAGCTATTAGCAGCCCAGGTTAGTAGGCAGGGCTCTTTAGTCAATAGGGCATTTGAACAGTCTCTTGAATGCAAATGAGTCATCTGCCAAGAGGTAAACTTGAAGAGTGAGCAAATGCAATCGTGTGCATTCATTGCTAATAGGAGGCAAAGATCTCATATCCATAAGAAAAAAACTAACTGCAGCATGATCTGGTGAGATTTGACAGAGGTCTAAATATGTACCATGATTTATGAGCTTACTGTTCAGTTGGAGTTGCTGCCAAATGTGCAGCGTCGATCAGCTACAGATTAAACCTTGTTTGTTATGACAGATTCTAATCACGCATACAGTAATTTTGCCTCAAAGCTGATTGGATTTGAAAGAGAAATCCTTTGAATTGTTTTGAAATTTGTTACTGTTTTATAGTCTTCTGCTGCAGAGTTTTATCGTGCACAAAACACAGGTCAGATCTTATATATTCAATGTAATTCAAAAGACAGTTAGGATTCACATTTGAAATTATTTAACAGTTGGAAACTGTTTTATGGAACATATGTATATAATATTATACAGTGATGTCCTGTGGGATACATCATGTATTTCTAGCTTTACAGTATCTGACTTAGTCACCAGTGTTGGGTTAGTTACTGAAAACCAGTAACTAGTTATAGTTACTAGTTACTTCATTTCAAAAGTAACTCAGTTACTAACTCAGTTACTTACACCAAAAAGTAATGCGTTACTTTGAAAAGTAACTATTTAGTTACTTATTTTTTTCTTATTTTTTTTAAAGCTCCCATTAATGCCCTTTAGCCTTCATTTCAGTACTGTTATTGCACTGGAGAATAATACAATGTGTTGATCAACTTGACATGCATTTGCATCACTGAACTCTGCTAAGCAATGTGGTCTACATACAACACACAAAGACAAAGATATGTTACAAAGGCCAATTTGTTTCTGGCCAGAACACATTGACAAAACAATTTTAAATAGCTGCAACATAACATACATAAGTAACAAACAGCATAATAACAACATAGCTGTAAAGCAAGAAAGGCACACACTACATACACAAAGCCTAACCAGGCATTTTTTCCTTAAAGAATTCTGACACAAAATCATGTCTGAAGCTCAGAACACTCTACACATTTCCCCAGTTTTAGTTTCGAGATAAGGAAAGATTGGCCTGGCCCACTAGCATCCCTCTTTATGTTTGTGAACTTTATAGCAGAGGTGGGACCAAGTCATTGCTTTGCAAGTCACAAGTAAGTCTCAAGTCTTTGCCCTCAAGTCTCGAGTCAAGTCCCGAGTCAAGACAGGCAAGTCCCGAGTCAAGTCCAAAGTCAAGACTGGAAAGTCTCAAGTCAAGTCACAAGTCCTGCATTTTGAGTTTCGAGTCCTTTCAAGTCCTTTTGACCACAGACTAATATATTTACACAGATTGTGTATGCTTTTAAACCGCTGTATTTATTTATTAAAACACGTGCATTTAAAATAGCAGGAAAGAAAATAGTACTGACATTGCAATTCATAATAGCACTATTAACCAGTCATTTTAATAGTTTAAACAATTTTAAACATTTAACTCATTCCTTTACAGAATAAACACATTTGCAAAAATAAGTGCAACTGTACTTATTTGTACAAAAGTGTTAACATTGTATTTCCATGGCATATCAATCAATCAATCAATGTTTATTTATATAGCCCTAAATCACAAGTGTCTCAAAGGGCTGTACAAGCCACAACGGCATCCTCGGTACAGAGCCCACATACGGGCAAGGGAAACTCACCCCAGTGGGACGTCAATGTGAATGACTATGAGAAACCTTGGGGAGGACCGCATATGTGGGTAACCCCACCCCACTAGGGGAGACCGAAAGCAATGGATGTCGAGTGGGTCTGACATAATATTGTGAAAGTCCAACACATCAGCGAAAGTCCAGTCCATAGTGGGGCCAGCAGGAACCATCCCGAGTGGAGACGGGTCAGCAGCGTAGAGATGTCCCCATCTGATGGACAGGCTAGCGGTCCACCCCGGGTTGGGAGCAGAGTAGAAAAGAAAAGAAAAGAAACGGCAGATCAACTGGTCTAAAAAGGGAGTCTATTTAAAGGCTAGAGTATACAAATGAGTTTTAAGATGAGACTTAAATGCTTCTACTGAGGTAGCATCTCTAACTTTTACCGGGAGGGCATTCCATAGTATTGGAGCCCGAATAGAAGACGCTCTATAGCCCGCAGACTTTTTTTGGGCTCTGGGAATCACTAATAAGCCGGAGTTCTTTGAACGCAGATTTCTTGCTGGGACATATGGTACAATACAATCGTCAAGATAGGCAGGAGCTTGACCGTGTAGTATTTTATACGTAAGTAGTAAAGCCTTAAAGTCGCATCTTAGGTGCACAGGAAGCCAGTGCAAGTGAGCCAGTATAGGCGTAATATGATCAAACTTTCTTGTTTTTGTCAAAAGTCTATCAGCCGCATTTTGTACCATCTGTAATCTTTTAATGCTAGACATAGGGAGGCCCGAAAATAAAACGTTACAGTAATCGAGACGAGATGTAACGAACGCATGGATAATGATCTCAGCATCGCTTGTGGACAAAATGGAACGAATTTTAGCGATATTACGGAGATGAAAGAAGGCCGTTTTGGTAACACTCTTAATGTGTGACTCAAACGAGAGAGTTGGGTCGAAGATAATACCCAGATTCTTTACCGAGTCGCCTTGTTTAATTGTTTGGTTGTCAAATGTTAAGGTGGTATTATTAAATAGATGTCGGTGTTGAGCAGGACCGATAATCAGCATTTCCGTTTTCTTAGCGTTGAGTTGCAAAAAGTTAGCGGACATCCATTGTTTAATTTCATTAAGACACGCCTCCAGCTGACTACAATCCGGCGTGTTGGTCAGCTTTAGGGCCATGTAGAGTTGGGTGTCATCAGCATAACAGTGAAAGCTAACACCGTATTTGCGTATGATGTCACCTAGCGGCAGCATGTAAATACTAAAGAGTGCAGGGCCAAGAACCGAACCCTGGGGAACTCCGCACGTTACCTTAACATAGTCCGAGGTCACATTGTTATGGGAGACACACTGCATCCTGTCAGTAAGATAAGAGTAAAACTAAGACAAGGCTAAGTCTGTCATCCCAATACGCGTTTTGATACGCTCTAATGAAATATTATGATCAACAGTATCGAAAGCGGCGCTAAGATCAAGAAGCAGCAACATAGATGAAGCATCAGAATCCATCGTTAGCAATAGATCATTAGTCATTTTTGCGAGGGCTGTCTCCGTAGAGTGATTTGCCCTGAAACCGGACTGAAAAGGTTCACAGAGATTGTTAGACGCTAAGTGTTCATTTAGCTGCTGTGCTACAATTTTTTCGAGGATTTTCGAGATAAACGGAAGGTGGGACACCGGCCGGTAGTTTACCAGGAGATCAGGATCGAGGTTAAGTCTTTTGAGTAGAGGATGAATAACAGCTTTTTTGAATGCTAGGGGAACAGTGCCAGAGGAAAGTGATAAGTTTATAATATTTAACACTGATGGACCTAATAATACAAAAAGCTCCTTGATAAGTTTCCCAGGAATTGGGTCAAGTAAACATGTTGTTTGTTTTGTCCCATTTACACATTTTGACAATTCCTCCAATGTTATTTCATCAAAGAGAGAGAAACTATTTTGGAGGGCGGTATCCGTCGTATATACAGTCGTATTTGTGTTAATAGAACCCAGTTGTAGCTGAGATGCATTGTCTTTAATCTCTTTTCTAATGACTTCAATTTTCTTATTAAAGAAATTCATTTTTGTTGAGGTGGATGAGATTTGAGTAATATTTAGCTTTAGCTGAGGTAAGCATGCGTTTATAAGTTATTAAACTATCACACTATGCTTGATGGAAAACCTCAAGTTTAGTCGCACGCCATTTGCGTTCCAGCTTTCTACATGATAATTTCTGGGCTTTAGTTTCTTCTGTAAACCATGGGGTACGCCTTTTAGGGGCCCTTTTTAGCTTTAGCGGTGCTACACTATCAATGGTGTCGCGCAGGGCGTCATTAAAGTTGTTAGTGAGGTTATCAATAGAGCCCACATAATTTGGGAATGGTGCCATTACCAAAGGCAGTAGGTCAGTAAGAGTCGTCGTTGTGGCAGCATTAATGTTGCGGCTGCTATAGTAGTTATTATTATTATTATTAGTTTGTTGACAATTGGTTGCTGTGACGCGAGCAAATTGCATCTTGAAGTGGTGATGAGGAGCCGGCGAGCAGCCTAAACTGACAGTTGACAGGTAGAAAACAAAGATGCCGGGCTGGTGTTCAGCGTTTTCCTGCTCAAATGAGCGGACTGTTGAAAATAGGAATCGGGGGATTACTTTTCACAAGTAAGATTTAACATTAATGTACTATTGGTTGTATTTTATGAAAACAACATTACCACAGAGTTGAGAAGGAGCAAAGATCTTCAATATTTGTATGTGAAAATCACAAATAAATCTTCTGGGGGAGGATGACGCCCCTACAGGGGTTTGGTTTACAAACTTTCTGCCCCACCTAAAACAAAATTCACAAGCCGCCATTGATTATGATGCATTCTCATTTTAGGCAAAATATAAGACAATACTTTCTTAACAGTGTAATTGTAACCAGGAATAAGTCTTCAAGTAACAATATTCAAATACTGACATTGTTGGGTAAAACAGAATTTGGTTTTATTCTGAATCCAGTGAAACAGATTGGTGGTTTTAGCTGATATAAAGACTTTCAGGTGTTTATATATGTTTAAGTATTTGGCAGACGCTTTTATCCAAAGCGACATACATAAAAAATACATATATAACAATCACTGTAAACATGATCATTTAAGGGAAGAATGTAATACAAAATATCAATACAAAGTGTCACGACAGAATAAACTCTCTGCTGCTGCAGCAACAGAGATACGGTCTATAAGATATATAGATATCTAATGTATTCATACATTGTTTATGTAGCATAGTAACGTAATCATATTGTTTCTTTAATTTAAAAATAGCTGACCGTTTTTTTCCCCCTTCTCTGGGATTATATTCCCAGTTTTAATCTCGGACGTCTGGTCACTTATAGCGTATACGAATATTCTATTACTGTTAAGCAAACTATGAATAATAAAACATGTGTCCGTTATCATAGCTACACGTATGACAAAAAAGTGTGTGAAAATGAGTGGTATTCAGTGAGGTAAAATGAATTAAATGTGCTGACAGTTCATTGCTCCTGCCAAATGAATTGCACTGAGTGGAGCGGATCACCACTCCAAGATGGCGGCCCCGCGTCTCGTCTGCGCCAGTAGGCAGTAGCGCTCGATGCTGTGTACCCTTAGAAGATGTCTATGGTTATGACGTTAGCAGTGAGTTTACAGCCTCACTGATTTAACTACACAGCAAATAAAAGTCACGTTACTTAGCCAATAAACGTTATCTTACATTCAAAATTTACCCTTCTTTGTGCAACTTCAAATGTCGAACGAAGTTGGAAGTTGTTGCGTCTCCGTCTGTAATATTCGAACTGCGTGATTTGCATACGGCAATTCGTTGACCAAGTCGTAGTTTTTATACCCGAACGAAACCAACTTTGGTATAAATCTTTCTCACTGGCGCGTTGTTTGACAACTCTTGTTCATTGGTTGTCCTGCAATTTGATTGGATCAATGCTGTGTGATGAAAACAATGTAGATCTAATTTGATTGGCTGTTGTACTGAGAGCACACCAGCTGACAGGAACAACACGCTGATAGACAGACACGTACAAAATGAAAGCTACGGAGCGCTCCCAAATAACTTTTTAAGCTTTAGGTTTTGGGGAAAGTAGCAAGTCATGTCAAGTCAAAGGGCTCAAGTCCAAGTGAAGTCACAAGTCATTGATGTTAAAGTCTAAGTCGAGTTGCAAGTCTCTTTACATTTTGTCAAGTCGAGTCTAAAGTCATCAAATTCATGACTCGAGTCTGACTCGAGTCCAAGTCATGTGACTCGAGTCCACACCTCTGCTTTATAGTCTATACATTTAGAGTGATGTGATAGTCAAACACTCTAGAAGTCTAGGATGAAAGAGTATATAAGAGAATTGACAGCAACGTTCCCTCTAAGGTGCGCGCCCGTGCAATTGCGCACTGTTCAAGCATCCTCTGCGCACGGCAAATCTATGCCACGCACAAAATCAAATAAAAAAATAAGCGCATAACAATTTTCGACACGACACGGACACGACAGAGAAAACAGTTTTCGTCATCATTGTTCAAATATTGTAACGTTTGTCGAGACGCTTTGAGGACATGAATTCCATCCATCACATTACTGAGCAAAACTCTTTATTGTCGGCCATGAACACATCACCAAAACATTAGTAAAAAAAATGATATCTAGCAAAAGTGGTCATTTTCTGCAGTACAAACCAGACCAAAAGCAACTTTGTTATATCAACAGCAGCCGCTCGGTCTTTCTCACTTGCGCCAACACATGCACATATGGCACTTAGCCAGTGATGCGTTTACAGCCACACAAAAAGTCGGACAACTCCAACACCACACATAAAGTGTCATTCCAGGTCGTTACACTATGATTTACCAATCAAACGTGTGCATATTCTAGTGTCATTTATTTAAAAAATCTTAATTTATAAATATTAATCATGAAATGCTGTTAGTACGTCGAAGCATGTTGCTTATGTAGCTTGTTTCAGCAGATTTGAATTGCTGTTTTGGGCAGTAGATGGGATCTTTGATCCAAAGCACAATTTACATTTAACTAAAATGTTATTTTCTTTGTGCTCGACAAAAGAAAAGTAGTGAAAATATCTCCATGTTAACAAACTCGACTTCTGGCTCCGCCATGATCAGACACGCCCCCCCCCCCCCCCCCCCCCCCCTCCTTCTCCTCCACCTCCCCACACTCACACTCACACACACAGAGTGCATGTCTCTCTTCTCTGGTTTGTGACACAAGAAGAATCAGCGCTCCGATAAAACACACTTTATACTGTGGCTTGTACAGCCCTTTGAGACACTTGTCATTTAGGGCTGTATAAATAAACATTGATTGATTGATTGATACTACATTAAAAGTAACGTAAAATAACGCAGTAACGCATCATGTAGTAACGGTAACTGAGTTACTGAATATAATAAAATAACGCGTTAGATTACTAGTTACCGCCGAAACTAACGGCGTTACAGTAACGCGTTACTTTGTATTGCGTTAGTCCCAACACTGTTAGTCACACAGTAACCCACAGTATCTGACACGCCTCACATTTCAGCTGCCTATGTAATCGTACCTATGTATTGTTAGTCATTAAGTTAGTGATCATCATACCTCCAAAAGTTGTGTGCCAATTTTCAATAAAACTTTCAGGAAATGTCCGAAATTTATTATATTTTGTGCCTGATCCAGATAATTTCTACCACGTTACCTCACTTTTACATTATGAACCTCAACGTGTGTGTGTGTGTGTGTGTGTGTGCGTGCGCGTGTGCGTGCGTGCGTGCGTGCGTGCGTGTGTGTGTGCGCGCGCTGCGCCCACCTCCACCCGCAGAGACAAAAACAGTGGGTGACTGCGTTTCTTTGAATCCGCTATGGATACCTAGTTATTGCCATATTTTTGTCAGACTTTTAGGAAATGTTCAATATAATATAAATAACAGGTCATTACATTTAGAGACTGATCCAGATAGTTTCCGCTACGTTACAAGCCTCAACTTGCATGGGCTTGGACGTGCGCATGGGTGTGGGCATGCGCATGTGCCTTAGTGGCTCCGCTTACACCCACAGAGATAAAGACACAGTTACTGACAAAAAGATCCAATCTGGTTCTTTCATTCTGCTGTAGATAACTAAAAACAAATTGAATGGATTTTGATTCAACTTTTTGGGAATATCAGAAATGGGATAAGGAACAAGTGCCCATCCGGATCACCATCTGGATTTGTGACTAATTTTAAATATTGACAAGTAGGGCCTGGCGGAAGTCTGCTCACTCAGAGTGCTTTTTTAGTTATATTATAAACCAGGATATACTTCAGAGTAGGTTGTTTATAGCTAATATTGCTTATTTATAAGTGGTTGATTTATATAGGTATATATTATTATTATTATTATTATTATTATTATTATTATAAGGTAAGGTAAAGTTTTGTACCTGACAAGTTTCGGCTATCTTGCTTCTGCAGCCTTCATCAGAGGTGTCACATGATGTTAGCGTGACGTCATCTGTGACGTGTTATATGGATTGTTCCATCCCACCTGAAGTGGTAGGATGGCGGTGTCCCCTGGTGTGCGCCGGGGGTAGGGCGGGGCGCCCCCTGTCGTCTGGATGTCTCCCAAACGACGACAGGGGGCGCCCCGCCCTACCCCCTTACCTTACTAACCTATATAAATCAAACGCTTATAAATACACATTAGTAGGCTAAATGAACCTCTTCAACATAAGCTAATATTGCTGTGTAGATTTTGTGTCCTCTAAAAATAAGTCAACATAGTCAACATATGAGTACACTTAACAGTGAACATGTTCAAAGAGTGAATATTTAGTGAGTTATCTGCTTGACTGTGAGCAAGAAACAATTATCTTGGCACTGACTTGCCTGCTATTTAGTCAGTAGAGACTGTGCTGAGTCATTTTTTCTAGATAGTAAATATAAGATTAAAGTTAAAGTATTGTCACACACACTAGGTGTGGTGAAATTTGTCCTCTGCATTTGACCCATCCCCTTGTTCACCCCCTGGGAGGTGAGAGGAGCAGTGAGCAGCAGCGGTGGCCTCGCTCGGGAAACATTTTTGGTGATTTAACCCCCAATTCCAACCGTTGATGCTGAGTGCCAAGCAGGAAGGTAATGAGTCCCATTTTTTATAGTCTTTGGTATGACTCGGTCGGGGTTTGAACTAGCAACCTACCGATCTCAGAGCTGACACTCTAACCACAAGGCCACTGAGAGGCCACCACAGTGTATATGTTTTTTTTGTTGTTGTTTTACTTTTGTGGCTGTGTAGAAGTGGCTGGTTGCATCAGCTCTGCTCTTTTAATGTCTTAAATGGCCTTTGTGTTCTTTGAAGTTTCCCTATTACACACATGTGTGTGTGCTATGGCTATGAGGTTCCCCCCCCCCCCCCCCCCTGGCTTCAGTTTGGACCCCCTCTCCAGGGGCCCAGGTTTAGACTGAATTTTTTTTTCTCAACCCCCGCCCCCCAGCGTTTACCAGTTTCTCACCTTTTTTGTAAGGGGTGCAGGAAGTTGGCAGACCCGTCAGCGATCCTGTTCTGTCTCCCTGTAATGTTTGTCTGATCTTGAATGGGATTGTGCTGAAAATATTAATTTCCCCTCGGGGATTAATAAAGTGTTTCTGATTCTGATTCTGTTAAATAGATATGATCAAAATAGTGTCAATCTCACAGATTCCCGAGCCATTTTGAGAGAGAACGAACAAACCAGTAACGTGATCTGAGACGTAGCGTTAGGAACCACAGATCCCTTCCCCATCACACAGACTACTCAAAGTCTCATTTATAGTATCGTATTTTTCGCTCTATAAATCGCAGTTTTTTTCATAGTTTGGCCGGGGGTGCGACTTATATTCAGGAGCGACTTATGTGTCAAATAATATTATTTAGCTCATTCACGTAAGAGACTAGAAGTACAAGATTTCTTCGGATTTAGCGATTAGGAGTGACAGATTGTTTGGTAAACGTATAGCATGTTCTATATGTTATAGTTATTTGAAGGACTCTTACCATAATATAATAATGATAAATGGGTTATACTTGTATAGCGCTTTTCTACCTTCAAGGTACTCAAAGCGCTTTGACAGTATTTCCACATTTACCCATTCACACACACATTCACACACTGATGGCGGGAGCTGCCATGCAAGGCGCTAACCAGCAGCCATCAGAGGCAAAGGGTGAAGTGTCTTGCCCAAGGACACAACGGACGTGACTATGAAGGTAGAAGGTGGGAATTGAACCCCAGTAACCAGCAACACTCCGATTGCTGGCACAGCCACTCTACCAACTTCGCCACATACCAGGCACGTTCTCAGTTGGTTATTTATGCGTCATATAACGTACACTTATTCAGCCTGTTGCTATGCTGGCGGTAGAGCGGCCGTGCCAGCAACTTGAGGGTTGCAGGTTTGATCCCCCGCTTCCGCCATCCTAGTCACTGCCGTTGTGTCCTTGGGCAAGACACTTTACCCACCTGCTCCCAGTGCCACCCACACTGGTTTGAATGTAACTTAGATATTGGGTTTCACTATGTAAAGCGCTTTGAGTCACTTGAGAAAAAGCGCTATATAAATGTAATTCACTTCACTTCACTTCACTATTCTTTATTTATTTTAAATTGCCTTTCAAATGTCTATTCTTGGTGTTGGGTTTTATCAAATACATTTACCCAAAAAATGCGACTTATATATGTTTTTTTCCTTCTTTATTATGCGTTTTCGGCCGGTGCGACTTATACTCCGGAGCAACTTATACTCCGAAAAATACGGTAGTAGTGTTGCTTGAGAAGATGTACTGTACTAAAATGGCTTCTACATTTTGAGGTGGTATCTAGACACCTTCTGTACTTTTTATAGATTTGTCATCACAAGTTCAAGAATGAGTAAGGAAAGGTTAGGGGAGACCACGAGACAGGGGGGGGGGGCGAGACAGCGTCCAGTCACTGAGTAGATATCCGGTCTCTGGCCAGTGAACAAAGCCATCCAACGCGAGGAACAAAGCAAGAGCCCGGATGTAAGTTATGTCGCAGACTACTTGGCCCCTCTGTCTGGCCGTGTACGTGCCGCAGAGCAGGACTTGGTTTCGGAAGGTACCTCGGGGGCGGGTTAGACTCATTGTGGCAGTGTGTGTCTGCCAGCTGTCAAATGCATTCCACAAGCAGCATTTACCTCATACATTTATTTTATGCCCTCCCTCCCTCCACCCCCCAACAATTTGAATTCACCTCCCATTGCTCTTGCTATTTGACATCCCTACTGCTCATCTCCACTCTTCTCATCCTCCCTGCGCTCTGCTTGATGTCTGTCACGATCTCCCCACATCCTTCAAACACCATTGGGCAGCAGAACAACATCAAGTGTATGGGGGGTCATGGTGACCGGTAGCCACCACCCTGTGGTCTCTTCCTGCAATTGTCTCAGCTCTTGATCCTGCACTATGTTAACTATGCGCTGGTCACTTCTGGAATATAACCCCTGGTCTGTTCCAGACTGAGCCCTCCAACGATATGTCATATCTCTGCATCGGTTTATGGTATGAAAATGTTGTGTCGACTTGGTTCTCATGTCCCTACAGGAGAAAATTATGGGCATTTGAAAGCATTTCAGC
Organism: Entelurus aequoreus; assembly: GCF_033978785.1. Lineage (NCBI taxonomy): Eukaryota > Metazoa > Chordata > Actinopteri > Syngnathiformes > Syngnathidae > Entelurus > Entelurus aequoreus. The sequence goes on along the minus strand of NC_084751.1, from coordinate 27,520,069 downwards.
CACTATAGTGTGAACTTAAGATTCCTGGATCCCGATCAGAGCTGATATTTGCCTTTTTAACTGATTGGCGAACGGTTGTTGACCACGGCTGATAATTACGTGAAATATTCCTTCAAAAGAGAAGCACGCTAAAGGAGACACAATTACCGGTACATTTCCGGATACCTTGTTACACACATGCAGGAGATGCATGCGTGAATTCCAAAAGACCAAATTTTTTTTGCCAGACCAAATTGAAATGAATCCACAGTGCGAAAAAACACTACTAGGATACAAATCCTCTCCACCGTGTTGGAAAATAAACAAAGTTTCTTCTACGTACCATTATCACTGGGGGACTAAAGGAAAAGGAGGGGCTAAGCATGCTACACACACACACACACACGCCGAGCAGGACGACACAGGAAGCTGGCCGCTAACTTCAGTGTAAAGTAGGGGTGATCGATCCAAATGTCGATACCATCAATGCCTAGTCAATAATCACTATGTAAATGATACTAAAGTGATTAGATTTATATTTTTCTTGTTCTTATTGTTACACAAAATGTTTTGGTCCTTTTTGTTATTGTTTACAACCTCAGAGAGTAAGTCTCTAAATACAGGAAGGCTTTGAGGGCAAAGCCCAAATGATTTAAATGGGAGCCAATCGTCGTTTTTGATCTTGTTTAATTATTGCGCACCCTTTATTGGTTAATTGTATGTCACAACAATACTAGCAAAAATTCAAGATTTAGTAAGATAAGCTTCATAAACATGTATTATTGTTTACTTTATCTACTTGCTATAAACAACATTTTTAGTCCCACTATATATTGTCAAAGTATCTGATTGGGACTCGAAATCAGATCGAATCTGAGGCCAAACATGTTGACATCCCTAATATGAACACATCTCCACAGCGCCTCTGCTGGCTGCAACATAACAGTACATTTATTTGCCTTCATTGCTTTAAAGCTGCTGTATGTCACAATTAGGTGTATGACTTGAGGGCACAACCATCCAAGATACGTATGGAGAAAAACAACAACAACAATGCCATGTCGTAAAGGCGGTGTTTGGAATTAATTATGGTCTCGCCCATCTGTTTAACAGCAGCACACCATCCATTGCATCCATTTTTTAATATTTTCGTTCGCGAAGATCTCTCCCGTGCATGCATACATACGAGACAACCGTGATTGAGAGACATTAACAAGCCACTAATAATTTTAAAATGCCATTTTTTTCGGTAGTTTAATCATAAAAGTGAAGCTCTCACATTTAACAGAATCACTCTACACAGAGTAGAATATTTCAAGTCAGCCTTAATGTTTATAATTTTGATGATTATAGCTGACAGCTAAAAAAAATAAAAATCACTATCTCATAACATTTCAAATATTGACAAAGCTACTGGTTCTAATAAAAAAAAATAACTGCAATAACGCCCCGAGCCTTTAATCGATCTCTTTGTCTTAATTCAACTTCTGAAATCGAATACATTTTGCGCCGGTGTAACTATTAACTTGTCCAACATTTTGTTTACCATATATCACATTCAACAATATAACAGGACAGTAGGACACAAACGCTAGCAATGCTACTAGCCATACCTATGTTATCTACAGTGCTGAAATAAAGTTATACAAAACTTACAGCTTCCACATCTGGAGTTTTACTTTAGGATGTATAATAAGGTCTGTTTTTAGAAATAAAAATACAAATCTTACAGCTTCTGCATCTGAAAGTGACTTGACACCGTTAGTAGGGTCTCCAGGCTTTATTTTTGGATGTGTTGTGAAGCCTGTTTAAAAAAAAATACAAATAAATAAGCGCATCCGGAAAGTATTCACAGCGTTTCACTTTTTCCACATTTTGTTATGTTACAGTCTTATTCCAAAATTTAATAAATTAATTTATGTCCTTTACATTCTAAACACAATACCACATGACAATGTGAAAAAAGTTTTTATAGGCATTTTCGCAAATGTATTAAAAAACCCAAAACCTAACAAACCACATGTAACATAAGTATTCACAACATTTGCTCAAACGTGAGCTCAAATGCATCCTCATTTAAGTGATCATTCTTGAGATGTTCTTACAGCTTAATTGGAGTCTGCCTGTGGTTAATTCAGTCGGTTGGACATGATTTGGAAAGGCGCACACCTGTCTATATATATATAAGGTCCCACACTTTACCGTGCATGGCAGAGCACAAACTTTGCATGAAGTCGAAGGAATTGTCTGTAGACCTCAGAGGGAGGCACATAGCTGGGGAAATGTACACAAAAGTATCTGCTGCCTTGAAGGTCGCAATGAGCGTTATACGTAAATGGAAGACTTTTGGAACCACCAGGACTCTTCCTAGAGCTGGTCGGCCGTACAAACAGAAGGGCCTTAGGCCCCTTCTACACTAAGCCGGCTAAGGTTATCCAGGGTAAATCCCACCTAACCTTATCCTTGTCCACACACAAACAATGGTCGTTTAAGACCCCCTCCGTCTGCCAGCGCAACGCAAACTAATACGCATGCGCGGAAAATGCGCACGTCATAGTCCCCTCCAGTGTTGCTTTGTGTGCAAGTTCTTAAATTAAATTTAACTTATCTGAACAATATCCAGTGTTGTGGTATTTCAATTAACTGGAATCCAGTGCGCAGTGGGGCCCTTTTGTAGTGAATCACACCTGAGACATCATAAATTTATCACATCTTTATTGGACACTTGAAAGTAAACAATGTGATAAAGAACATTTTACATCAGTCAATCTAGGGATGTAGATATCTGGTCATGACACTCCTCACTCTTTTGCCTTCACCTTCATTGTCCATTCCTTTTTGGTGACTTTATATACTCTGGACCTAGACGTTGAGTCCGCGACATACATGGCGGACAATAAGTGTTACAGTCTGCTTTGCCAGTCCAAATGCATTCAATGTTTTCCGTAGTCTTCCCTCGTCGGCCAGGTAATACAAAGCAGACGCTACCCTTTTTTTGTCACATCCACGGGAGCCCGCATCGTCGTTGTCTCTCCTTCGACTAATGGACCAAGTTTTTCGGGAAGTAGAATCACAGCTGACCTGGACATTCGAAAGTTATCTTGCGGTCTGAGAGGTGTTGTATCCCAAATAGCTGCAATCGCTTTTTCTTAAGGTATTGTGTGATTTCCTCTGAGTGGAAACCGGATGTTATGAAGCTGGCTGTGGCGCGTTCTTTCTGACGTCACTTCCTGTGTGGGGCGCAGTCTTTCTGACTTCACTTCCTCTCCGAACTCAGTTAGTAAACGATCAATGAGTCCATACATACCTAAGAGCCGGAGATTCAAGAAATAAACGCAGCACTTTTAAAAAACTATCCAAGGAGGGCAACCTTATTGGGTTATCCAGCTTAGTGTAGACATAGCCTTAGTCTGGGAGGTGGCCAAGAATCCGATGGTCACTCTGTCAGAGCTACAGCATTGCTTTGTGGAGAGAGGAGAACCTTACAGAAGGAAACCATCTCTGCAGCAATCCACCAATCAGGTCTGTATGGTATAGTGTCCGGAGAGGAGCCATTTCTCAGTAAAAAGTTTTGACAAAATGCACCTGAAAGACTCAAATCATAAGAAATAAGATTCTCTGGTCTGATGAGACAAATATTGAACTGTTGGTGTGAATCCCAGGCGTCATGTTTGGAGGAAAACCAGGCATCGCTCATCACCAGGCCAATACCATTTCTACAGCGAAGCACGGTGGTGGCAGCATCACCTACGCACACAGCCAAGATATCAGAGTGGCTTCAGGACAACTCTGTAAATGTCCTTGAGTGGCGCAGCAGGAGCCTGGACTTGAATCCGATTGAACATATCTGAAGAGATTTAAAAATGGCTGTGCACCAAAACTTCCCATCCAAGGTGATGGAGCTTGAGTGGTGCTGCAAAGAAAAATGGGCAAAACTGCCCAAAGATAGATGTGCCAAGCTTGTGGCATTGTATTCAAAAATACTTGAGGCTGTAATTGCTGCCAAAGGTGCATCAACAAAGTATTGAGCAAAGGCTGTAAACACTTCTGTTTATGTGATTTCTTAGTTTTTTATTTGCAAAAACTTTGCAGAAAATATCTAAAAAATTTAAAAAGTGTTCACATTGTCGTGGAATTTTGAGGACACAAATGAATTAATTCCAATTTGGAATAAGCCTGTAGTATAAAATGTGGAAAACGCGAAGTGCTGTGAATACTTTCTGGATGCAGTGTACAAATACAAAACTTACAACTTACACATCTGTAGCTGACTGACAGACAGTCGGGCTCAAGGCATTGTTTTAGGATGTGTAGTAATATAAATGTGTGTAACAGGAAATAAACTGTCATGTACTTACAACAAGGAACATTTAAGTACACACATCACAATACTACACAGCAGTGTTTGATCAAGTGATGAGTTTGATAATGGTTCACTCACAAAGCGTATGGTTTTTTTTTTTCTACAAATGTCTTTTATGCAGAAGACCTACACTTTCAGAGTGCAATATTTCTTAATAAGAAAGTGACATCGCCAACTAATTGCCTGGCATCCATGCTACAGTGTTTGTTTTTGTAGATTGATGTGATGTGGAATGGATTGTTGCGTTCCGGTCTTAACGTGGCCGTCGTCATGTGAATATATCTTATTAATGTAAAGCAGAACACACAAACACATGGCTTTGATTGTGTCAAGTTGATGGGGTGTCAGCGAGAAGAGCGCATGTGATTGAAGTCTTGTTTGCAGCGGTGGCGAGAAAAGAGGGCGAGCTTATGAAACCTGCTGCTGCAGCACTGGGTGTCGCATGATTACATATCTATAGGGTACTATCCACCCACTTTTTCCCCTCCCTGACACTTTGATCCAACAATGGCACCTTCTCCTCCTGCAGCCAGACCGCTGGGTTTCTTTGATGTACCTGTCTATCTGTCGACGCTCTACTCTAGCACCGGCCTCAGATCACGTATATTTAATGGGACGTGGATGTCAGGACCTCTTATCACCGATCACCCACTGTACCTGACAGTGATGGCTCCAAATCTCCTCTTTCTGTACTTCAGGCGTGCGTCATTTGCAGAGTTAGATCAAAAGGGCTTAAAGTAGTGATCATCAAACGCCGAGCAAATCCCGCGCTACGGGGATTTTTATACACAAGGGATTTTACAAGAAAACAATCTGAGAAATTCCCTGCATTGACGTGATTCCTGACATGTGCAATCTTGACTTTGCATAGACAGAAAAAGCAGTCAACTGTCAGTGTTGGACGGCAACGTTTTCTTTGATCACTTCAATATTATATCGATGTTTAATACCTTGTTTCATAACATGGGAACATCGCAGCTTTTTTGCCTAGTAAATTATTGTTAAACTTCTATTGACTAAGAAGCCCACATTCTTTGAATGGTGTACATTTGTTTCAGTCCGTCTAAATTTGATTTCCACAAGCAAAAAATGTAAATACATGTCCACAGTATTTACAGTGGTACCTCGGTTTTTGTTAGTAGTCTTTTTTCCCACTTAACACTTTTTATGGAGCATCAATTTAGTTTTACATGCATAAAAAATGCTAATTGGATAAATTATTAAAAACTTGTGGATGAAGAGTGAGGGGTGAAGAGTTCCTTATTTTGACTCAATCGTGTTTCTCACCTTCTTTATCAAAGTGCTGGCATTCGCAGCTTTCTTTTGCCCCATACTGGTGGTGGACCAGTATGTTACTCGCAGTTTGGCCATACAGAAAAGGCAAAACTTTTGGTGACTTTTGGTGACTTTTTTTTATGAAAACTGAATCTGAATTAAGGTGGGCCTACAAAAATGGAGGTAGGAATTTAAATACAATTTATTTTAAAGATGGGGAACATTAATTGAATTGTCTTTATGCGTTAGGAGTGGAGGGAAGAGTGCATTTTTCTGATTCAGTAGTATTTCTCACCTTCTTTATCAAAGTGCTATCACGCACAACTTCCATTTGGCCTATAGTGGCGTATTTTGCAGCCATAGTTAAAAACAAAAAAAGCACAGACTGTGGCATGGGCAAACAGACTAGTATGTTACAATAAATATTTTTCCATACGAAAACTGGGCCAAACTCTTGGCGATATTTAAAAAAAAAAAAATCCTGAATCCTATGAAAAGTGCAGCGTACAAAAATAGAGGCAGAAATTTAAAAGGGAACTGCACTTTTAAAAAAAAAAGTTGCCTATTCACAATTATTATGAGGATGGGGGGTGTTTTGGCATTTTGTATTTTTAAAGTTATCTAGTGGTTGAATTGATTGCTTAGCTGCATTGCTACCCACCAAGAACGAGCCAATTTTTACATGTTACAAAGCGAAAAAAAATCTACTTTTGATAGGCAAAATTCCAAAAAAGTGCAGTTCCCCTTTAAGTTAAACAAGTTGAAAGATTTCAAATTTGAATAGAATTAGGGTTAGGAAGGAGTGGAGGAAAGGGTTCATTTTTTCTCACCTTCTTTATCAATGTGCTATCACTTGCTATTTTATTTGGCCCCATAGTGCCTTATTTTGATTCCATTGTGGGGTGGTTGGGGTGGGAGGCGACACTGAGACTGATGTGTGGGCAAACGGACTAGTATGTTATGTGCGATGTTTGGCCATACATAACCTGGGGCAAACTTTAAAAAAATGTATCTTATAAAAAGTGGGTTGTACAAAAAGAGGTAGGAATGTCAATTCAATTAATTTTGAAGAATTTGAATTTGAATTGAATGGGCTCCACCCCAAGGGAGTAGATGGGAGAGTTCCTTTTTTGTTGAATAGTTTTTTTTTTCTCCACTTTCTTTGTCGAAATGCTGGCACACGCAACTTTCTTTGGTCGCTGTGTGGCTATTTTGCAGCCGTAGTCAATAAAACTAAAGCACAGAGACCGTGGCACGGGCAAACAAACTAGTATTTTACGGCCAATGTTTGGAGTACCGTATTTTTCGGACTATAAGTCGCATTTTTTTTCATAGTTTGGGTGCGACTTATACTCAGGAGCGACTTATGTGTGAAATTATTAACACATTACCGTAAAATATCAAATAATATTATTTAGCTCATTCACGTCAGAGACTAGACGTATAAGATTTCATCGGATTTAGCGATTAGGAGAGACAGATTATTTGGTAAACGTATAGCATGTTCTATATGTTATAGTTATTTGAATGACTCTTACGTTAACATATCAGGCACGTTCTCAGTTGGTTATTTATGCCTCATATAACGTACATTTATTCAGCCTGTTGTTCACTATTCTTTATTTATTTTAAATTGCCTTTCAAATGTCTATTCTTGGTGTTGGGTTTTATCAAATAAATTTCCCCCAAAAATGTGACTTATATATGTTTTTTTCCTTCTTTTTTATGCATTTTCGGCCGGTGCGACTTATAGTCCGAAAAATACGGTACAAAAAAATAAGCCTAATCTTTTGTGAATTTTTTCAACAAAAACTGAATCCTATGAAAAGGGTAGCATACAAAAAGTAAGGTGAATTCAATTAATTTAAAGATTTGGAATTTAAATTGAATTGGCTCCACGCCAAAAAAGTGAAGGAGAGAGTTTCTTTCATTCAAAAGTGTTTCTCATCTTCTCTATCAAAGTGCTGGCACACACAACTTTCTTTGGTCCCATGGTGGCTTATTTGCAGCAGTAGTAACAAAACAAAAATAAGCACAGAGACCTTTGTGTGGGCAAACAGACTGGTATGTTACGCGGAATGTTTGGCCATAAGAAAACATGGGCAAACTTTTGCCCGAATTTTTCGTTAAAAAAACAAACTATAAAAAGTAAGTCGTACAAAAACGGAGCTACCACAATAATACTCGTATGTTTAATGCGCCGACTGTCCTTCAAGCAGTGCGGCTTCATAGCTTACCAAAGCCGTACTAAAACATTTTGATATATTTTTGAGCGCTGTGTGTAATGTTATATATTTTCAATTAGAGATGTCCGATAACATCGGCCTGCCGATATTATTGGCCGATAAATGCTTTAAAATATAATATCGGAAATTATCTGTATCGTTTTTTTTATTATTGGTATGTTTTTTTTGTTGTTGTTTTTTTGTTTTTTTATTAAATCAACATAAAAAACACAAGATACACTTACAATTAGTGCACCAACCCAAAAAACCTCCCTCCCCCATGTACACTCAATCACACTCATTCACACAAAAGGGTTGTTTCCTTCTGTTATTAATATTCTGGTTCCTACATTATATATCAATATATATCAATACAGTCTGCAAGGGATACAGTCCGTAAGCACACATGATGCTGGTCCACTAATAGTACTAACCCTTAACAGTTAATTTTACTCATTTTCATTAATTACTATTTTCTATGTAACTGTTTTTATATTGTTTTACTTTCTTTTTTATTCAAGAAAATGTTTTTAATTGATTTATCTTATTTTATTAATTTTAAAAAAAAGGACCTTATCTTCACCATACCTGGTTGTCCAAATTAGGCATAATAATGTGTTAATTCCACGACTGTATATATCGGTATCGGTTGATATCGGTATCTGTAATTAAGAGTTGGACAATACCGGGATATCGGCAAAAAGCCGCTATCGGACATCCCTATTTTCAATGGAACATTTAAAATGTTGTTGTTGTTTACTTGAGACATACTGCAATCATAGTGCAGTCTACACTTATCTCTTATGTTTGCTTGTCATCTATTGGTCACACTTATCATTACACCACGTACCAAATAAAATAGCTTCGAGGTGAGTAAGCTCAACCAAACTTATTCCTTATATTAGGCGCACCGGGTTATAAGGCGCACTCTCGAGTTTTGAGGAAAAAAAAGATTTTAAGTGCGCCTTATAGTCCGGAAAATACAGTAATTTTGAAGAATTGGTATTTGAATTGATCTGCCTAGAGTTTAGGTGAGAGTTCATGTTTTAATTCAACAGTGTTTCTCACCGTCTTCATCAAATTGCTGGCACTCGCAACTCTCTTTGGCCCCATGGTGGCTTATTTTGCAGCTGTAGTCATTAAAAAAAAAAAAAAGAATGAAGACCTTTGTGCGAGCAAACAGACTTGGATGTTATGCAAAATGTTTGGCGAAATGTTTCTACAAAAACAGAATCCTATGAAAGGATGGGTGTACAAAAACTGAGAATTTAGATGTATTCATTTGGGTTTGGGTTTTCATTGGAGTTTGAACTGAATTGGCAATTCTAATTGTAAAAAACACTACAGCGGTTATATTCACTTGTTTTGATGTATTTAATTTCTAGATGGAAACAAGTGTCATTCAACCTGTCCGAAATGTGGAGAAAATGTTGTTGTACTTTAGTCTCCCTCTAGCTTTTATGTGCTCACTGCCTTAAATTTACAATCACTCATGTTGTCATTGCTGCACTACTCCCACCCCCCTCTCTTCCAAGCCTCACTGCTCTCAACAACCTGTCCTGTAATGCCACTCTTGGGGCACTTTTTATATTTATCGCTTTTGGCCGCATTCCCTGGCAACATAAATAAGCCAGAGAGAGAGAAACAATGGAGAGCCCGACAGAGCATGATGCCAGAATTGTTATTGCACTTGAAGAGACGGGAAGACAATGCACTTTACTTTCTGTGCTATTGCGGAGAAAGTTCTGTAAGGGTTAGTCCCCATGTCTATTCACATTTCCATCCGTTTCCTTGCTTTCCTTCCTTGTTACTCATACCTCTTTGACAAGCACAGGCGTATTTCAAATGAAGGCATCAAAAATGGCGTTGAGGTCAAGACTTTTCATGGTATGCTTGACATATTGCCATACAGTTGGATTGTTGATTGCTTTTTAAAATGGGGAACTGCGTTTTTTAAATGTATTTTTGCCTATTGTTCGAAATCATTATGAGTGACAAAAACACGCATGTTTTTTTTTAGGATTCCAAAGATGATAAACGCTTTCAAGATGTGGCTAAAGGGCATTGTAGCCTTCAAAGCCATCTAAAACAACTTCAATATCCTCCCTCAATGTTTAATATACACTCTGCAGGTCTATATATAATGTAGTGACAGACACGTTCATAACAATATGTAATATGTTCAATATTTACCGTATTTTGGTTATTTTATGCAAAACCGGAACTTATTTCTGCAGCACACTTCCAACTTCCGGCAACAAATGTGTGTTCCTACTTCTGGAAACAAACATGAGTGCGCTCCTATCATGGCAGACTTGGTAACAGACAGCAAAGATGACTATTTTTGGACAAATGAGGATTCACAACCTTATCTTTTTTAACCTGAATATACGGAGGATGAACTGCTGCTTCTAGAAGCCAGCACGAAGAACGGCTGAAACGTTGGAGCAGACTGAAGCCGATAGAGTGAGCTTAGCTTAGCTTGACTTGACGCTTTAAAAATGGAACTTGTATCCAAACTTTGCCGACATAAATGTAGCACTAACCCAAAGTCAACTGGAAACTTCCCCGGCCGAGTGAGTCACTATAATATTGATCATGATACACGCAGCACGTAATGCTTGTTATTACAACTACATACATTGTCAAGGCTAATACTTTACAGATATTGTAATATGATTGTTCATGTTTTTCAATCAGTATATTTTGGTGTCCTATATTTGCATTGTTGTGCATTACAAACTCAAAAGCCATTCAGCTGCTGATGCAGTAGCTAGCTTACCGCTAATGCCGAAGCACGCCGTAGCAAGGCAATGTGTTACTACACTAGAAAAAGAGTTCCTCAGTGTTCGCTCTTACAATAACAATGTCGCTACAGCTTGGTTATTATAGAGGTTACAGAATGTAAACAAAGTATTGTTGGTGTTTTTTGAGACAGAATGGATTGATCCCCCTAGCTGCATTGCTAGCCACCTAGCAGGAGCCCATTATTACAAATGAAAATGCAAAAAAATAAACCTTTTGTCTTCCTGTCTCTCATAAGGATTGTGAACTATAGGCAAAATTCCAAAAAGTTTGGGGACCCCGGATCTACATAATTTTCACTGTATACATTGTCCTAACTTTGATCTCTCAGGACATTCTTGAAAGCTGTTATACTGTGTTCTGTGCATATTCTTCGAAATGTCTTTTTGTCATCAATGTTCCTCTTCTTGTAGTTTCCATCATAGATTGTGAAACCTGGCAGATGTAATAATCGACTGTGATAGGCAACTTTACACTCTGCAGGAAAAATACTTATCTCGTTTTCTCAGAGTGGCTTAAGCTCTAATAAATACCTTGCCCTCAAATTTATTTGAACAAGTGTATATATATATATATATATATATATATGTATGTATGTATGTATGTATGTATGTATGTATGTATGTATGTATGTATGTATGTATGTATGTATATATATATATATATATATATATATATATATATATATATATATATATATATATGCCAATACTATAATCTTGAAATTACATATCCACTTAGTATTCTATTTGACCAGCTTGCAACGTCTCCAAGAATTACTGAATATGTCTATATATACATCTATGCATCCTACATCTCCATGGTCTAATTTGGCACTTTGTGGTGACATTGACCTGCAACTCCAATATGATTCTCTTGGGGAAAAAAGCATTTGCTTTCTCCGTGTGCACCTGTAGCAAATCACTCATCCTCCTCTCGAATTGTTAATGCACCTCCATATTCTGTCTGAATGTGCACTCATGCTTTCTAGCAAGTCATAGGGTGAAGGGGCTTTCTACTTCCATCACCACCCTCTTCATTCCCATTAGTACCTCACTTGTACACCTTGTTCAAATGTACCCAATAAATAAAAACCCTTTTTCCGGCCGCCTAATGTTCTTTTCTGGCATAGTGTGCACTCGTCCACACACAGACAGAAATCTCAAGTCTATTTCGATGGCCGTGCACCCTTCTTGCTGCCACTTAGCCAGCCCTACTTGCAATCCTGGTCACGTCCTTGGGGTTTGAGGTCGCCTGGCTGGGTGCCGGGACAGCAGACATGTCACTTTGATGTAAATCATACCGGCGACTGCTTATGGATAGGATATTCATATTTGTAACTGAGCGTTAATATCTATGTAAGACACATATTGTATTTCAGAGGTCTACGACCCCAAGGGGGTTTGCAGAGGTACTGCAGGGCGGACGTGAAACTTTTTTTCAAATATATTTTTTTAATATTCCACCTTACAATTTTTCGTCAAATTCTTTAAATACGGATTAGAATTGATCCAATGCATTGTAGTGTAGTTTAGAAATGACAGTGGCATGGCTGCCCAACTCACTGTAGAAACATAAATTATTTTACTATTATATTCAGGTTAGCATTTAAAATAGCCAGTGATTGGTGCTCTAATTGCCAGCTAACAATTAGGATGCTAGTTGTCAGCTAGCAATAACTGTAGCCGTTGCCAGCTAGCGATTAGCATGCAAGTTGTCAACTAGCGATTAGGGCACCAGTTGTCAGCTAATGACTACGATGCTTGTAGCCAGCCAGCCAGCAATCAGCACGGCAGTTGCCAGCCAGCGATTAGCGTACCAGTTGCCAGCTAATGATGAGGGTGCCAGTTGCTAGCTAGCTATTAGCGGTGTTATATTGTTTTATTTGATTATCTTAGTACAGTATTGCACAAAAACAAGATACCTTTAGGACCGGTTTAGTTAAAACACAATTTTAATGGTGTCCCTGCTCCTTCTCTGGATCAGTTTGAGGATCCTTCTGCTAGAAAACGTTAGACTCCATTTTTAATGCATAGCTCAGTCTGGATCATATTGGGTTGTGTGTACCTAATGAAATGCCTGAGCTGCATCTCTAGAGGCCAATATGTGATGACTCGACACTCTCCTGGATCATCAAGGCGTTCTGAATGAGAATGATGGTGGTGCAGACACGCTTGACCTCCAGAAAATGCCATCTTGACGCTGACCCTTGGTTTTGAGAACTGCTACAATAAAAATGACATGGTTTAAGGGAGGCCATAAAGTCTAGGGCTGTAGCTCAGATAGAGCACAGATCATCTCAGATCCAGAGAGGATTTGTGGCATTTCCAGCAAAGGAGATGACCGGTGTATTTTTTTCCCTCAAAGCAGGCTTCTGGTTTATAGTGCCACAAGATTGTTGAAGCCGTACTGACATTTACTTACACTTGTATCATTATATAGTCACCAGTAAGCCATCAGTAAGAAGTAAAACTGCATCAGTCTTGCGAACTATCACTAGTTGCAGGTCTTCTTGTAACCATGGTAACGACACCCATTATTGCTGGAAATGTGCAGTTTAATTGCCAGCGCGTCTGTTTCATGGATTATATATAGAACTGGATAATTAGAAGTCCACACCCAGCATGTTTCACGAATTAGAAAATAATAGCTGTATAATAACTGTCTGATTCGTAACTGCATATTCTCCATGTTACTTCTTAGGGTTTCTGCTGTAGGTCCCAAACATGGGTTTGAGGTACACCTACACACATTCTATCATGCAGTACAGTACAGTACACCTCGTCGAGTCTAACCCTCATTTAGTCTAATCTGTATGTTGAATAGTTTCATGAATTTAATGATGATTTTGTGAAACAAACAGTACAAAAATAATCCATTGTGAGCTTATAAAACATCCATTGGATGGCAGCTCATTGCAATGATTCAACTTTAATGTAGTCATAAATTAACATGGGAAGTCCCGCCGGCCAGACTGTGGACGCTGGCGGGCAGGATCAGGGCCGCGAACGGTAGTCTGCGATTGTGGGATGGCTGTTGTGTAGCTCTTAGCTGCTAGTAGCGTATAGGCTACCATATTTAACTTTTGACATCACTAAAATACAAGAAAATAGCAACCTTGTGTGCTTATTGGGGGATATTTAGATGTTTACCAGCTGTCAAACTTTGTACAAGTAAACGCACTGCTGGACTTCTTGTATCGGAGCGCTTATATCAGAGATTTTAGATGCAAGCCAATATAATCTGTTACCTTTACTGATATCGGATTGGGACACTCCTAATTATTAGTAAGACTGTCCTAATACAACTAATTTCACTTCCAATACGATACCAATATTGGAACAGTCAGCGTTTGCCGGTACCGATATTAAACTGAAACAATATCAGCAAGAATCATAGTATATACTTTTATTATTTTGTAGTGTGAAATGTTAGAAAATGTTTGATCAAGTGAAATTACTCAGAACAATGATAAGCATGAAAACACTAACATTGATTAGTTTATACTCATGACACAGTTTGTTACTGGATACTCTCTGATAGGCTTATGCCTGAAGATACTTTGTATCTGTAAGTAATATGCAACTATAATTATTTGATACCTGTGAATACGTGTCTCCTTTTAAGCTGCAATTTTGTTCAATTAACATGAAGTATTTTAAAGATTAAGTAGATTAGTGCTGGGCAGTTAATTGCATTTGCCGTAACGAAATATTTTTTTGTCGTATTTTTGAACCGTAAGTTATGCGATTACAAAGTGATCCAGTGACGTATGCGCAGAAGAGTGTCCCGACATTGTAACTCACAGGCTCGCTCACCTTTGCCTACATGTGCAAACAACGCTTCCTGGTTTTACACCAGTCACACCTCACTCTCGCATAAAATAGCTGAATGTGCGTCCACTGATCTCCTGAAATTTAGAAATTTCAACACGAACGCCATTGTTGGATCGGGACACTCCTAATTATTAGTAGGATTGTCCCAATACAACTTTTTTACTTCCAATACAATTCCAATATTGGAGCTTTGAGTTTCGGCCGATACTAGAGTGGTATGTTAGAAAATGTTTGATCAAGTGAAATTACTCAGAACACTGTTCTGAGTAATGAGTATAAAAACACTACCCTTATGACAGATGTATGCTTTTGAAGTGGAGTGTTAATGTGTGTTTTGGCGACACTTAACGGCCACAGTAATTAGTTAAGTTATGCTCATGACACAGTAAATTAATTGATGCGGGCCCGTTTGTTACTAGATACTTTCTAATACCCTTTTGCCTGGGAGACTTTGTATCTGTAAGTAATATGCAACTACTGTATAATTATTTGATACCTGTGACAAATGTAATCTTTTAGACTGCAATATTGTTCTATTAAGTACACATATTACAAATGTATAGTTTTTGTGCTATTGTGTTATTGGCTGTTGTGTAGCTGCTAGCTCTGAGTAGACAATAGCCTACCATGTTTTCCTTTTTGTAAAATACTTCTTTGAAAGGTGTCCTTATTGGAGGACATTTAACGGTTACCCTGCTGCAGAGCTTTGCACAAGTAAACATGCTGCAGGACTCCTTGTATCGGAGCGCTTATATTGCAGATTTAAGATGCAATCTGATATAATCTGATATTTTTGCTGATAACAGACCAATATCTGATATCAATATCGGATCTGAACACCCTTAATGATCATCATTGTACCCTTGACAAAATACTGTATATAGTACTAAACTCAAGTTTAAACACTAAATCTAAGACAGTGTAGTTCTGTTTTTATTAAGTTGTTCAGAAGTTTGTAACTTGTAAAAGATGTGCAGTTAAGACAAATAAATCAAGTGCTTCCTATTCAATTTAAAGCAGATGCAATGCTAGCTTCCTGAAGGGGAAAGAAGTCCCATAGTTCATCATATAAAAAGCATGTTTCCAATGCTCTTTTACTTCTATAGAAAGTTTCCACAGAGTGATATACTGCACATTGCTGGTCTTGACAGTAGCTGTCTCTATGATTTGTTCCTAACAGGTCTTCCCACCCCTTCCTAATGAGGCTGAGATCGCGCACACCAAAAAGCTCTTCCGACGCAAGAGGAATGACCGACGGTAATGACGCATCGAAGTTGACACACACACACACACACACACACACACACACACACACACACACACACACACACACACACACACACACACACACACACACACACACACACACACAGTCGCATACATACACACGCCTGGCTGACTGAGAGGGAAGGTTTTAATGTGGTGATGTCAGATGTCAAGCAGCCAATCCTTTTGGCCTTAACAGCTCTCCTCTGCCAAATAATGTCAACACAGGAATGCAGGCTGTGCATTTCACTACAGACAGCAAGAAATAGGAAAGAAAAAAGAAAACGGAGACATTCAAGGTTTTTTAACATTAATACTTCAGTCAAAGCACATTTACTTTTCTGCAATTCCGCCACACACATTCAATCCACGTCATTTCTTTATGATATTGGCTTTACTTTGCTCAGTTTTCACGCTGCCGCTAAAGTTTGTGCTGGCACATCTGCTCTTATTGTATACACAGTGAAATCTAATTTGTGACTTCATTGAAACCAGCTTCTTGAAGAGGAGAAGGGCTGGTTCTCTCACTGCCTGCCCTGATGTCACTGGAAAATTGTTCTCTAGTTGCTAAGAGACCAGGAAAAGAGAAAATATTTGGGTTGTATTTGTGGTTAGAAAAATGAAATTTAGCTAAGTGGGCAATGGACAAACAGAAAATAATTGCTGTTGTCCAGAACCATTGCGTGCATGGCGATGGATTAAAAGCAGGTTTTGCGCATAGAAAAGAACAAAAATATAAATCTTTTGATGAAAAAATGATTTGTTATGGTTTAAGTCCATTATCTGTGTGTGTCTGTTGTGACGCCACCGCGGGAAGCTGTTGTTTTTTTTTTATCTCTGGGTGTTTCATTTACGCACACAATAATTAGCTTAGCTCTGACCACCGTGAGCAGCAAAGAGGCTGGTGGAAAAGAACACAAATCATCTGGGCGCTTATGTCAGAACTGCCTGCAAGGGATCAACTACTTCTTGGCCGAAGTAGTTGTCTGTTTTGCCGGGAGGCGGCTCGCAACATCAAAGCATACTCTGCTAATTTATAGCCAAAGTACTCCTCGTCCCTTTACATGGTTGAAACCACCCATTTTGCATGTTTGGGAGTCATAGGAAATGAACAATCAAGCTAAGCATTCAACTGCCATGCACAAACACTTGAAGGAAATATGCATGACTAAATTTGAAGTCAATGTAAGTCGGGCCATTTTTTATAGGCCACAGTGGAACCTCTGAAATGGAAACCCCCTAAAGTCACGCAGCAAGACCTCAGCCCAGTCAGCATGTAGAGGAAGTACGTCACGACAAGTTATTGCACTATTGAGGATGCGTAGCGACAAAAGCACCTCAGTCCTGGTTGCTCAATACAATATTGTAAGAAAATACAGAAAAGTAGCATTGATTTGTCTCTATGTAAATGACACTTCATCAATGGGGAGTACACAATAATGTGGTTTTCTTTATTTCAATTGGTTCACTTCTTTTTACTCTTGCATGACCATTGTTATCAAAAATAGAATATAAGAAGTAACTTAACAATTAAGTTGATTAGAGCTGGACAGTTAACTGCAATTGGGATAATATCGCAATCAAATTATTTTTCTCGTGTTTTCAACCCGTTAGTTGTGCAAAGTGATCCAGTGACGCATGCGCAAAAGAGAGTCTGGCAGAGTAACTCACAGACTCGCTCTACATGTGCAAACAACACTTCTTGGTTTTCCAGCAGTCACACGTCACTTTCACACAAAGTAGCGGAACATGCCTTCACTGACCTCCGGGATTTAGAAATTTGAACACGAACACCATTGTTGACCCCTTACTGTTACTGCTAACATAACAGTACATTATAGTAGTGACAAAGCTACAGATTTGTTGTTTTATTGATGAGCACTTAATTCAAAATTGTATTTATTTCAAGTCAGTTTCTTAATTCTAACAAATAGGCTAAGTTTACGGGAAATGACACATTCAAATGATCTGTTGTTGGGCTGGAAAAACAGAACAAACAAATAAAATACATTTCTTGCAATTAGATTTTCCCAAATCGTTTAGCCCTACTGTAGAATCGTTTAAGTCTTAAATATTTTCTTTTGGCAATAGTTTAACAATCATTGCTAGACCATCAATTTTGATTATTTTCATTATGGGAAAATTGTTCTAACCATAAACAAATCAAGAGGTAGACCAGCCTTCAAGATCTGCTCATCAACTGTACAATTAAGTGGTTTGTCACCCCCTGCAAGGCTGCTGGAAAGTATCTGAGTTTCAAACACGTCTCCCCGTGTGAACAGACCTTGTGTTGTGTTAGGTTGTACGGTGTTTTGTAAAAACACACGCAGAAATAATCAAATTGGCACAAACCTGATTACTGATTATTAATTGTACCATAAGATATACATTGTGTGCATCGTGTTCCATAACAGTGCATTGAGACGGTGACTTGAGCGAAGTTCTGTCTGGCTAGGAAGGCAAGGGGCGGTACTACATGTGTTTCTACTTTAGAAAGCACGTCAAGCAAGGCTGAAATTAGTGATTTACTGGAATGTGCTGCTTGCTGCTCGCTGTTCCGACAGCGAGAGGAGGGGGGTGCAAAGTATGAGTCAATATGCTCCTTTCTCGCCTTGACAAAAGCTCACTGCACTCTACATTTGTTCATGATCCATTCAGTTTTAAAAATGATGCAAACGTCTATAATGTATTGGATGTTTTCTTTTAGGTGTGGCACTGCATATTTCATCTTCTGTGGTGAAGCCAAACTTTTAAGTATGTGTTCAAGTAACACGTGAACAGCTTGTTTAATTACGGGTCATATTGGCCATGCTGTATGTGTGTGAATCATTTTAAAACTTGCATTAATCATGTGATGCAACAGTGTACAGTAAACACAACAACTTTACCTTACACTTTTTAGGTGTCCTCACGAGGTCACTGTTGTTTTTTTTAAGTATTTGCAATGTCGACATGGTTATTTTTGTATTCCTTTTTGATGGCGTTATGCCTTTTTTTTTTTTAAACTTAGCTTAGCTTGAGTTCAAGTTCACGTTTGGATGATGTCTGGTGGGATCCAGCGTGGTAGTCTACAACTTTTCATGGTTTAGGTTTTTTTTTTTCGTGTTCAAATATGTATCAGTGCTCGAGAACTTGCCATGGGCCAAAAGTGACCAATTTTTTGGATTGTGATGAATTCATGAAATTTTTTCCCTCATAGATTCAATCTCATTCAAAAAACCAGGACCTGCGTCCTCAGCAGTGGACATCTGTTGTTTGCATCTTTTGGCTTTTTATTGCAAAATTAACTCTGACAGAGGATGGATTGTCTCTGATATATATACAGAACCTTGCCCGGTGGGATACATTGTGGTAGTCTATAACCTTTCGTTGGCTTCTGCCCTTAATGCAAATGCTTAGCCAGGCAGTCTAAACCCGCCTCTCCACACTCCATTAAAGCAGCGCGTTGTGGTCCATGTGAAGCTTAGACCGAGTTATCGACTGTGCCTGCAGCACCACACCCCCACACTCCCCTTCTCTCTACATGCCAATCAATTTGTCTGGGTCAACCAATGACCCGATGGGTCCAAGCATGAGTTCTGTATCCGAGCGCTGATCGATCGCCAATATACATCCCATGATACATAATTCATTTCACCTTTCTTCAAGTCGCCGTGGCAACCCTCACCTCCTCTAGCATGCATGTTGTTAAAGTGTCATAGTTATCAACCTGTAGTTTTTTTTCTGTCCTCTTCTACCTCCTTGCTTGCCTCTCCTACCAAAAAATGTCCCCCTCTGTTATGTCCTACAAATTGTTCCTACCCCTTAATGCACTCCTCATCTCTCCATTCTTCCATTCACCCGCACTGTGGCTCCTCCTGCTTCTAGAGCAGTAGATCACCGCGACCAGTTAACCGTACTTCTGCCCACTGGCCCCAAAGGGAAGCGGCAAGTCTACTACACAAGGTCAGTCTCAGAATGGTGACACTACATAAGAGTTTTTTGTTTTTTTACCAAGCCGAGCACTGGAAAAGGTTAACTCTGGGGGTTTGATTAAACAATATTATGGATAAGGGTAAGAAAGAAGAACGCCAATACTAGTAAATGGGAAGGTGTGTCCAAAAATTTGTGACTGGAACTATATGCCCAGTAGATCTAGACACTTTTTTTTGGAATGTTGCTTATCATTCACAAACCTACCTTATGTGAGACAAAAATAAACGTCTTTCTCTTTTTTGTGCATTGTAAATCGGAAAAAAATGCTCGAATGAGACGGCTAACAATGTAGCTAATACGATTCATCCTTTCCACATATAAAGCCATTGAAAAAAAAAAGTAAAACCTGCCAAGAGTACACCATTTACATGATATGACCTGCATATTACTGTAAATTTCGGACTGTAAGCCGCTACTTTTTTCCTACGCTTTGTATCCTGCGGCCATCCTTATAAAATCCTGCATTTAATTTATGGATTTTTCTTTGCTGACGGCCATAATGCAAATACCGTATTTTTCGGATTATAAGTCGCAGTTTTTTTCATGGTTTGGTTTGCGATTTATACTCTGGAGCGACTTATGTGTGAAATTATTAACACATGACCGTAAAATATCAAATAATATTATTCATCTCATTCACGTAAGAGACTAGATGTATATCAGCAATCGTCTCACACACACACGTCAACCAATAAAAATTTGGCAGGGGCGGGTCATGGCAGGAGTGCATCGTTAAAAAAAAAAAAAATGCTACCTGCTACTACTTCCGTACCTAAGAAAATTGATCATTTCAACATTGGTGGTAACTTGTAAAAGCTGAGAAGGGCTGAACAAAAATGGCACCGAAAAGGAAATCATATACTGCAGGTTACAAGCTGGAAGTAGTGAAATATGCAGCAGAAAATGGCAATCGAGCAGCAGAAAGAAAGTTTGGAGTAAGCGAGAAACTTGTAAGGGACTGGCAAAAAGCGGAGGCTACTCTTACTGAAATGAAGAAAACTAAAAAAGCTAATCGCGGGCTAAAAGCTAGGTGGCCACAACTCGTTCTCAGTTGGTTATTTATGCATCATATAACGTACACTTATTCAGCCTGTTGTTCACTATTCTTTATTTATTTTAAATTGCCTTTCAAATGTCTATTCTTGGTGTTGGATTTTTTCAAATAAATTTCCCCCAAAAATGCGACTTATACTCTAGTGCGACTTACATATGTTTTTTTTCTTCTTTATTATGCATTTTCGGCCGGTGCGATTTATACTCCGGAGCAATTTATAATCCGAAAAATACGGTAGTTGTTTTTAAAAACAAAAACAAGCAGACACTGAAATAGGTGTGCGCTATGGCACCTTTTTTTTGGACGAGTTCACTTCTGCAGGTGCTGCAGTGCTGCATTGCCCTTCTGTTTAGACTGAGATTTCAACCTAAAGTAGAAGTGCCGTTTCGTCTTCTAGCCATCCTAAGCTTGTCTACTCATATGGATTCCTCCTTCATCACGCCAGGCAATGTTTCTAAGTCTTACAATATAACTACAACAATTCATACATACTAAACTATCCCATGTGTGATATCTGTAGGAGTGTTTCCATGAATATTTCTATGTGCTATTTTAATGTAATGAAGCTAGCGTCATTAGCATTAGCTGATATGCTAACACGTTTAGGAGTGTCTTTGTTAGTATTATTAACTTACAATGGTCTTCTGTTTGTATTGTTTCAGTTTTGTAAATTAAACAAAAACGTAACCGTGGACTCAGTGAGTCTGTTTAGCTGATTGGAGATTAAGCTTCCGGAGCTGGGTCCATGACGATGACTTTTGTTTTGTTTGATCAGCCGTTTTACTGTCGTGTTACAGACACCATTTGGAAACAATTAATGTATGTACAGTAAATAAACATTTACTAAATATTTCTGTGTAAATAACTCATTTCACAATTTATATATCTCCGGCTTATAGTTGGGTGTGGCTAATATATGGAAACCTTTTTATTCTTCTAAAATTTAGTGGGTGCAGCTTATATACTGGTGCGCTCTATAGTCTGGAAAATACGGTAACCAAGTATAGTGACATTGTTATTGTACGAGCTAACACAGAGAATCACGGAGGTAACGTAGCTATTGCAGCTCTTGACTTACTGAGCATCCCTGTGACAGCGGACATTGTACCATAAGTGATTATTTTGTTATGTTCCTAGTTTGTATTTCTTGTTGAAGGAAATGGCAAACACTGTGATGCTCTCTTTGAAATCAATGTGCTGTTGTGATGCCTAAAATGACTGAAAGGTGTGTCTCCTGAAGAGACAACCAATGGATGCAATTTTTAACTGTGTTTTAGATATTGCAGCTTGGATGTCAAAACACCTTCCTGCAGCTTAACCAGGCCAAGACTGAGGTTTTAATTATTGGTCCTGAGGCCCTTTTAATCCATCTTCGCAAGTGAATAATTTGGGCATAATTTTTGACTCTAAGCTTTGTTTTACGCATTAAATACACCACTAAAATAGGGTTTTATCATCTCAAAAATATAGCCAAAGCAGCCCCATTCTCTCTCGGAGCAACATCGAGACACTAATGCATTCTTTTATAACCAGCCGTATAGACTAATGTAATGCCCTGTTTTCTGGTCTTCCTAAAAAAAGTACAAAACCACTTCAATTACTCCAAAACTCAGCCGCTCGTGTGCTGGTGAGGACCAAAAGGAGGGCCCATATTACACTGGTTTTGAAATCACTGCATTGGCTACAAGAATCAATTTTTAAGATTCTATTACTGCTTTTTAAGTGCCTTAATGGTCTTAGACCTTCCTATCTTTCCGAGTTGCTTTTATCATATGAGCCCTTGCGGTCCCTGAAGTCTTCCGGTTCAGGCCTCCTAATTATTCCAATAGTCCAAACAAATACCCACAGAGAGGCGTCATTTCATTATTATGCCCCCCATTTGAGGAACAGCCGGCTGGAAACCCTCAGGGCTGCAGAGAATGTTACAAGTTTTTTTCCAAAAAAAAGCTCTTGAGCCCCACCTTTTTAACTTAGCATTTAATTAATATTATTATTCATCTTATAGTTTTTACTATACTTTTTACTCTATCTAGTATTTATTAGCTTTTTTTTACCACATACCAATTAATTCATCTTATTTAGTTTTTAACTACATATTTATGTAATACGTATGCATTTTTTAAAATTATCTTCTTAGTATATTTCATTCATTTATTTTATCCTCTTAATTCATGCATATTTATAAAGTTATTTATAGCGTTTCCTCAGCGGTAGCCCCGCTGCACTGGGGTCTCTGATGTCCCGCGGCTGCTGTGGGCCTGGCGTATGGGTTCCTCTGCAAGAGGACTCCCTGGTCTCTCGCTGTTTGCTCTGGATCAGGGTTGCTGCTGTCGTGGCCCCTGGTGCACTTGGATCCCTAAGATAGTGTTATATCACCTGGTTCTTCCGTGCTCAGCCAAATATGTTTTTAGATGACTATTTACGTGTGCATGTGTATGTGGTAGAGAGGAATAGAGGCTGGGGGTGAGGGTTGACTGTTTTCACTTGCAAATATGCAATGAGGACGGAAGGTACAGTTTTTTAAATGTTTTTAAATGTAAAGCACTTTGTGCTACATTTTATATGAATGAAAAGTGCTGTACAAATAAAGTTTGATTGATTGAATATTACGCTACGTGCGTTACTAAATTACATATATACTAGTTACCGCATGAAAATAAAATGTTGGAGGTTTTTGGATAACTTATAGGACTTTATAGGCGGAATAGATGGAATCCCCATTACCTGCATTGTTAGCAGCCTCTTGCTCGGGTTTTTTTCGAATTTAGAATGCACAATAAAGAGAGACTTGTGTTCTTGTCTGATATTGAGATTGTGAATGATAGGCAACATTCCAAAACACGTGCAGTTCCCCTTTTAAAAAGGACACTTACAGTATATATTAAAACAAGCTAAAAACAGTGTCATCTTGGCCATTTGTTTACTCTACTGTGCCACCTTTCACCCTGAAAACGCAGTTTGTTTACGTGAACGTTTTAAATGCGTCTGAAAAGGCTAAGTCAAACCATTAAAAACAAAAAAGTAAGGGTTGCTTTTCCATGTAATTACTGAAAAGGTCTACAATTGATTGATTGATTGTAAGCATTTACAAACTAAGTGTTGACTGCGATAATATTTTGTTTGATGAAAACATGAAATGTTACCTGACCTTGTGGATGTAATTTGGTGGGAGGGACAGGGTGGACATTTCCCTTTTACTTTTTAAAAAAGCATTTTTTCACGCTTTTTAACATCCAAAAATAATGTTACATTATTGAATGGGGCAAAACGGCCGCTCAGGCTGAAGCTTGTCTCTTTAGAGACTGCCCACAAGCTCATTGATTGGGGCTGCCTTCTTGCCAACATAACAATGATGTTACGTTGCATGACCGATGATTGGTCATGCAACCGACCAATCATCGGTCGGTTGCAAGATAAAAGCGAGGTTGCCTCCGTACGGCAATATGAATCCCAAATAAATAAGATAAAGATTTCAGACAAGAGGAGTCTAGTGCTCCACTTAAAGGTAGTCATCTAGTTGACCAAAACTTGCACGAAGGGTATAGGAAGTCAAATTGCAGTTCACATGTTTGCAATTCCTGATAGCGCAAGCACTTAAGTATCAGTCTTTTGTTCCAGCAAACATGGTTCGATTCCCAGTCAGGACATACAAGATAACTGAATTATAACACAATCTTGAAAAAACAAAGTGAAGTTTTCAATTTCATTCTTTTATTTCTTATTTCGTACAAAAATGTATTATTGTTTGTCATTCATATTACTCCAAAAAATGCATCCTTTCAAACCTTGACCTTTTCAAGTCACGGCCCCTGAACGCAAGCCAGTTGTGTGTTCCCCACTTTTGAAATATTGGTTATAAAGTCAATATCAAGCGTGTCCAATTTTAAACTTAAAAAAGTGTAATTGGTTTACTTATTGTTTTTGAGCCTGAAAATGCAAACTAATCGAAATGCTCAGTTTTGATCGGCACTCTCTTATTTACCTCTGCCAAAGACGTTATTGTTTTTATCGTTGTTTGGTATCAGCTCGACTAAACAACACTTCTCAATCAATTTCTATGAAACTTCTGATACTTTTCTCTGGGAGAACCCACTAAGTTTTGCTGCAGTTCTAAGATTTCCATGTCACTTTTGCTTGCACAGCATAATATATATATATATATATATATATGTGTGGTTTTTTTTTTCCTGAGTGAATAATGCATATTCATGCATAATTCACTTAAAGAAATTAATGCATATGCTGGAGGTGGGTATGTATAAAGGTTTACAGTTTAGTATTGCGCCAAATGAAGTTTGCTAACACATAGTGAATGTCTGGGCTCTGCTGAGTGCAATTCTAGTTTTATCTTGATTAGCTTCAGACTGAAAAAACAGGAGCTGAATTTGGGCATTTTGTGGCGGCGGGGGAGCTCAGCTAACATCAAACAATTTAATTATGATGACTACACTGATGCTACAAGACTCATTATCCTCAGAATGTTTCTCGATTTAATTAGATTGGTGATTGCTTCAGAGACAACCGTGTTTCCATGTAGACTCTTTTGAAAGATGAAACTTCATCAGTGGCCCCCATCATTTCCTCTTAATGCAAACATGCAAACTCCTCTGCAGAAATGTGAGTGATGGACATTTAAGACAGTTTGTGCACCACCACCGCAGAGCTCACCGTCATTAAATATGATTAACATTTTATTACTGTCTCGTTTTTACCTCCTCGCCTTCAGCGCTTTGGGGAAAGGTTTATGAGACTTGAGCCTCTACTAACAGCTGTCATAAAGATCAAATTAATCATTAGTCCATGTGTGTGTTTCCGCCTGATATTGTCCTCCTCAACTTTCAGGATGTCTCCATTGAGCGACCCTTGCAAGAGATTATAAAATCTCACCCTCTTTGGTCCCATTAAAGGCGATCTAACAGTTTCTGTCGGTCAGCATTAAGATACAGCATTACGATTGATTGGGCTTAAGTAAAAACTCAGTGAGAATATTGCAACCTTGAAAAAAAGCTTTGTAGCCATCAGCCTGTGTGAAAAGGTGAAGAAAGTGTGTCCGCCTGCTACTCTGTAGTATGGGAAAGCTTTGCGCAACGAACATCAGTCTTAGAGGATGCTGAATATTTGAGGCCGTTGTTTGCTCACCGGAAGATGAACTGTCTCCCAACCTCCCCAGGAGAGTGAAAGCGAGGTCCCAGAAAGGACGCACACCAAATGAATGCATACAAAATAGGCTATAAATATAATGCATTTGCATTGACTTAGTCTCTTCACCTAGTGCTCAGACAGCAATAAAATGGCTAAGACACAAGGCTGTTTGATGTCTAATAAAAAAGTTTTCATCTCAGTTAGTCACCTTCTGACCTTTTTAAAGTCGATTGAATTTTATAAAGAAGAAATGCAAACAACATTAATTTGTTCAGACAGTTCTATTTTCATTATGTTTCTTGAAAATGTCCAAGCTCTTGTATTGAGTTTCTATCCTCTGGCAATCATTTTGAAAGCTGGTAATTTTTGTTTTAAAGGCCAAGGCTGTGTGTTTTAAGAGGAAGGATTGAACTGTTTGACGTTGAATCTTTCAACAACCTTCTGTAAAGTTCCATGGTCTTTGTCAACTCAGCCTCCAAGGACTACAAAGCACAACGTTTGCTTAAGAATGCGCACTCTCTTCTAAAAGTGATTCTCTATTTGATGGGCTTCAGTCAGACTTAGATCAGCTATGTTGCTTTCCAGATTGGGTTAACCTTAAAGAAATACAGAGTTGACTGATTAAGGAGTGCTTCAAATTATTTATGTTCTGTATATGTATATGACCTGGGAGTAACACGAGGCACTAACCATTAGCCATGTTCATCATGTCTTCTTGAAATTTTGTTAGAGATTTGGTACGGTTTGGTTCAGTTCAGTTTGGAATAGTACAGTTTGTAAATCATAGAGGACAAAACGCCTCCAATAAGGCTGACAAAGTGTGTGTCTAGCGGCATTTTGTACCATTGTACCAATGCGTAGCGTTGCAACTGTTAGTCTGGCACTTAAAAGTGCTATGATTTGAATTGGTTGTTTTGTCATCCTATCCAGTTGAAATGCGGACCATCCAGAACTGAACCCCTTTTGTTGAAAGAAGTGTAGCTAGAATCAAACATATCAGTCAATTATTGTACTCAAAGGGGTGCATGAAAAAATGGACGGTTAATGGTGTGCAAGTGATTGCTACTGGTTGAGTTTGTGCTTGTTCATACTTAGTTAGGCTGAGGTAGGTAATAGGTTACCTTCTTGGTGCCAAGGTGGCTAATCTCTTGCACCATATGTCAGTGGTTGGTCAAGCACAGAGGCAGTACAGCCAAAGGACAGAACTATGCAGGACTGGGAATCTCATTGTGCATCCTAATGTAAGCAACATGATGTGATTGTTGGATTGGATTGATAGCAGCGGTTGCTGGTTTTTGTCAGCACTATTTTAGTTGAGGTGGTTGACCGCCATTATGTTGCATAACAGCAAAGCTTACCGATACCCGCTCATGTTCCAGGAGACAACAGCGACCTCAAGGAGGGAAGAACCAGAGTCCACACCTGTCTCCGCAACATCAACGGGATCAAACCCAACAGCATTCACCGAACCCAACAGAAGCAGGAGACAATAGAAACAATGGCTCTGTGCGGTCTCCTCGGCAGTATCAAGGAGGACACGGGCAACGCCAAGGAGGAACCTCGCACGGATACAGCCAGAACAGACGTTGGCACCCCAATCAGAAAGGCCACGGACAGCAAAACCTGTCAATTTCTGATAAAGGAGTACAACCGAGAGCAACCAAAGACACGACAGAGAATGTAAAAGTGGGTAACAAGCAGATCCGACAGATGGAGGAGCCTCGAGACTGCAAGAGTCCACGTGACTCACCCAGATCTGAGTCAGCGCTTAACACAAACGCTTCCTCAGATCTGACAGGCAAAAATTCTCCCAGCTCATGGGGGACCAGCACGTCAAGCAAGGGGCAGTCCATAGAGCCCCGGATCAGCTTGCTTCAGTCGTCAAAGGAGAGGCTGAGGAGGAGACTGAAGGACAAGGTACAGAAAAGCTGCTTACTTCTGATGTTCACGATTAAGCCAATCAAGATTAATTTGTGTGTGTATACACATGCTACTTTTATCACAGGTATACCCACTATGCTTTTAGTCATTTAGCCACTTAGTTTTTTTAACCTTTAGTTTTGACTCAACTGGTGAGTAAGTCAGCTTTTTCTGCTGCTTGGCGTCTTGAAGGTAACAGCATGAGACTCCTCAGCAGGCACCAAAGTGAGAATTCCCAAGCATTAATTCTCAGTGACGCCTTTGTGTCAGTCAGAGCAAGAGCCTTCCTTCAGCAGGTGGTTGAGTGAATTTATCTTAAATCTGAGATCCTATTAAAAAAAATCTGCTTTTACAAGGATGATAATGTTTAGTTTTCATTGAGAAGCACCACATTTACGTATATGGACCTAATACCAGTAATTTTTTGGCCCAAAACATTAAAATGTCTTGATAGAAAGTGTAATAGTTTTATATTTTAGCAAGACAATGTCTACAAACATTGTTCCCTCGCCACTTTACGGTTCGCTTACTGCGGTCTCAGTGCATCGCAAATTTAAAAGTACCATTGAGTACATTAAGATTTGAATACCCATTTAAATTTTGTAAGAAAGGTTTTAGGAGCATAGGAAGGTTTTACAAGGCTGTGGGAAAGCTATAAGGCTTCTAAAGACTTTAAATGCATATGGCATTTATAAAAATCATAAAATGAATAGAATCTCTACTTCGCGGAAATTCATAAATCACAGGGGTGACGGGAAAGATAATCAAGCATGGCAAAAAAATCAACAAAAGAAAGTACTCCTCAGAAGCAAATAACAGTCGAGACAGATCCCTGACATAATAAATCTTATTGAAAAAATGTGTTTAATACGTTATGTTTATCTTCCCACATAAAACGTATACATAAAACAGATCAATAAGCTAATCTAACATAAATTCTATTGGTCATGGCTCAAGTCATTGATTGGTTTGTGTTGCTGCCATAAGACTGCTGCCTATCTGTGAAAGATGAGCTTCTTCCAATAATATATGCTATTGTCATTTTTTTTTAGTAAAGACTTTCATGTTGCCCACCACTACCATGTCTTCTCCCTAAGGAGGAGGCCCTCACAGAAGCATCCGGCTCACAGAGCATGGACCGCCTGGTCAAGCTACTCAACAGCATGAGGAGGAACAGCAGCGGCGTGGAGGAGCAGCTGGCCTCCTTCATGGAGGAGGCGCAGAACTCTGCACAGTCGGAGGAGACCTTGTCACAAGTGGTCAGCGCCATCTACAGCAAGGCCGTCTCGGACCGGAGCTTCGCCACCACTGCCGCGAAGCTTTGCGACAAGATGGCGCTGTTCATGGTGGAGGGGACCAAGTTTAGGTCGCTGCTTCTCAACATGTTCCAGGTAATCTTTATTTCTGCGATGGAGTGTTTGGTTTTTGGGTTTGACGCAACTTAACACAATTATTACCATTCTGACAGAAATATGAGAAGTTTTTTTTTCCTCCTAGAAAATAATCAGAAAAAGACAGGTAGGTCGGTCGTCTTATTTTTGGGGTGTAGAGATTTAGACAGACAGCAACAACCAACAGTTGCCGCCAAATGACTTGCACCAGAGCGAGTCAGAGCTTTTCTTCCGGTCAGTCACACACAACAGTGACCTGGCGAAATGCAGCCTCTACATAAAAACGTGTCTCAAAGTTTGGGCAAATTAGTAGACAACAGAGGCGTTTTTAATGCTAATTTCAGATCACAATCATGATCGTGAAGGAAAGTCAATAAACATTGCATACAATTATGTCATCTTTTTTAATACACTCTACCGATTATTTCACCAATACTGAAAACATATTAAAAAATATTTTTACTCTATTATTTTGACGTTAAAAACCTCTCAAAACCGGTCTTGAAAAATAGGGCCATCTTTTACTTTGTCAACACAGTAATTTATTAACCTTTTTATCACGGACTGTTATGGAACCTCAAATAAGAATAGGCAAAAAACATAACAATAAATCAATCGTATTGCTGTTAAATCTGATCCAATGTGAATGAAATAGGGTGTGTGTCAAGGGTGTCCAAACATAAAAAAAATATCAAGTGCGTGGGTGTGTTTGTGTTATGTTGGCCTTAGTTTACCTGGTCAAAACCAGAAGAGTGCAGAATGTTATTTTTGCCGCATAGTCAAAAGTTAACGGCCTCTAGGCAAACATACAGCAGCTTTAAATATTCCTGAACTAAAATACCTTTTTGATCTTAGGGAACAAAATGTCAATACCACAGTTGTTTACACATCGATTTTGCAAGTCAGACTTTAAATCTTTAACAGAAGTCCTGTTCTTCGTGTTTTGACTGCATCCTCTTTGATTTCAACAGCTTCTTCCTCACTTTACTTTCTTGGTGTAAGTCGATTTTTAGAACTGCCATCCCTCAGCCTTCCTTTATAACAGCTAACATCTCCGCTGTTGTAAAGCATCCTCTCAAGCATTCCCTGGTGGCTTCCCAGCCCTCATGAGCTCCGTTTGCTGATAGTCCCCCTCACCCTTCCATCCGACAGCCTCTCCTCACCCGTGATGCCAAGGGCCACTGCCTCAATACAAGACACCCAGGCCCCTTCTTCATGCCATCAGCGCTCCCCTACTGCTCTCTTCTTTCGGTCCGGCAATTCAGACAACTCACCCAAAGCGGGGAAGTGTCTCCAAGTGGTCAACCAGGACGAACACTGTCCATGCTGTCTTCACGTTACATTTAAAAGGTCCAAACCCTAACCTGCCAGCTGCCACGCCAAGTCACTTTCACTCACTTCTACTCTTTTTTTTTTTTCCCTCCTGCTCTCTGATGAGCTCCTTCCTTTGCCATGAAAGGCCATGATTTCCATTTGACTCAGTGTGTCATTTTGATTAATCAAAGCTTAAAGCATTTAAGGCAAAATGGTGTGTATTGTTTGGCTGCAACCAGGTGATGCGCTATAGAGTTGATCTTAACCAGTTTGCTACCTTTTGCTTGTGTTCCGTGATGTGAATTATTTCCGGAAGTGAAAAACAGTGGTGGTCAACCAAGCCAACCAAGATGGCTGCTGTGCAGCAAGAAGCGCACACACTCTCTTGAGTACACAAGGGGCCTAGATCTTCCTGCAAAAAGCAGATACAAGCAAAAAATATATAATTGTGCAATGGAATAGATCCCTATACTTTTTAAAACCAAGATTTGTTGATTGATCTGAAGGATTATCCGTCGGTGGAATTCCCAGACTTATTGAACTATCTGGTGCTCCAGACTTTATTCTACATGACAAAACAGACGAAAACTTGGAAAAGCATGTATGCCTACAACATCTTTGTGTGTGGCTGAGTTAAGGAAATTGGTATCAAGATATAACATGTGTCAATTTTGCTCAGATAAGAATGCATTTCATGATTTGACTTTGCGTCTACAGCCATGTTTGTTGCCTTGTTGTTGCACGCGTTGTTTACAAGTACGCATATTTTTCCCCGTCTTTATCAAAAAATAGATCTCAACATTGTGTTTGTGCTTAAAGCTTCATTGATGATTGATGCTTTTGGTAAAAGCTTAATTATTTTTAGGTTTCGCTCATTTTTTATTTCATTTTGTAGAGTGGCCGAGTTGGTGGTTTACCAAACACTCATAGCAAAAATGCATTTTAAAACTGTGAGCAAAATAGAATACAAATATCAAGATAATACTTGATTGGGAAATACTAAATGTTAAAAGTATATCAAACAAACTTAATGAAGGGATCATTGCAAACTCGTACGTTCTTCAACTCTATCTTCTCCCTTGGACTGGAGCGCATGCCACTTTTCCCCTTGTCTTTCGTAAAATCTTGCACTCTTCCGCCCTCCTCTTGATTATCTCTCAAAGAACTCTGAAGAACCGTTTATCCTATTCACGATTAGAACGGTTCCAACATCCTAAAACAAGGCGAGCATAGGGCATTTTTCTTCGAGAAAGGCTAAATGGCACCTCGTACCTCGGTTGGGGACATCTCTGCGCTGCTGACCCGTCTCCGCTCGGGACGGTTTCCTGCTGGCCCCACTATGGACTGGACTCTCGCTGATGTGTTGGATCCACTGTGGACTGGACTTTCACAATATTATGTCAGACCCACTCGACATCCATTGCTTTCGGTCTCCCCTAGAGGGGGGGGTTTACCCACATATGCGGTCCTCTCCAAGGTTTCTCATAGTCATTCACACCGACGTCCCACTGAGGTGAGTTTTTCCTTGCCCTTATGTGGGCTCTGTACCGAGGATGTCGTTGTGGCTTGTGCAGCCCTTTGAGACACTTGTGATTTAGGGCTGTATAAAGAAACATTGATTGATTGATTGATGATGGTACCTGTTGAGAACAGACACTGGCTTGTCCACCACGCATATTTAATGAGCCGGAAATGATGTCATGTAAATCCAAGCAATAGATGTTCATGACATCAGCTGAAATGGCTTAAGCCACACCCCTCACATTTAGAAAGCATTTTTATTACAGCATATCTTCCCAAGGGACAATGCTATAGAAATGTAATTTGGGATATATTTATGATTTGTCAGTCTGGAGCTTGTTTAGCAGTATTGAACATGACATGTCACACAGCCGTTATTGCCTGAATAGTTGCCAACTCA
Source organism: Entelurus aequoreus (assembly GCF_033978785.1). NCBI lineage: Eukaryota > Metazoa > Chordata > Actinopteri > Syngnathiformes > Syngnathidae > Entelurus > Entelurus aequoreus. The sequence goes on along the minus strand of NC_084751.1, from coordinate 27,487,603 downwards.
AGTAAGTAGCATCATGTTCTGGGGCTGCACAAGTGCTGCCGGCACTGCAAAACTGCGGTTCATTCAGGGAAACATTTCGGACATAATTTGGATGTTTTGAGAAGGTTTAATAAAATGGTTACTGAAATGTGAGGAATGTCCTCAGGGGTGCCGTATAGAGGGAAAAGTTAGGACAAGAAAAATGAAAAAAAAAAATAGGATTGTGGTAACAGCTGCCCAAATGAAGCTCAGGCAGTGTGATTTATTTATTTTTTACATGGGGCCCAGAATTCCTAACTGTAGCGCTGCTGGTTGGCTTTACTGTAGTCGTTCAGTATGGGAAATGTATTACAACATCAGGATTGCATTGAAAAATATGCATTATAATGGGAGTTAATGGGTTCAAAAAGGGCATCGGGTTGTGAGTGTAATAAAATAAAAACACAAGACTACACACCCAGCGATAATTTGTGTTTTTCCCATTCATAATGACACTGCAATTTGAGGGCATAATGCGATTTAAAAGTAGAACATGTGGCAGAATTTCAGCCTATTAACTTTTAGGCAGAACAAAAAAGAAAAAAAAGAAAATGCTTAAAAATGACCGTTTTGGGTATCAAAATGTCTCAAAGGGTGAATTAATTCGAAAGTATTTGAGGTTTTTGAAGCTCGCACCTCCATGTTCGAATATAGTGAATTTTTTATTTTCATTTATTTTAATTTTTTTACTTTGAGCTGAGGTATTCTATAGTTGCTCCCTCCTGCCTGCAAGAATAAAGTCGTAGTTCCTTGCCCTATAAACATGCTACTTCAATAAGAATCAGTACTTTATTTAATTGTATTTCCCTTCCCTCCTCACTCCTGGGGATCTCCCTTTTTTTGTACATGACATTTTCACGTTGCGCCTCAAAACGCTGTAAATGTTCATGATGCCCTTTGTTAATGATGTTGTTTCAAGACTCACTGTGTCTCAATATGGAGGCAATTATTGTGTGACCAATCGGCTCATAAGCAGCGAAGCACATCAATTGTTGGTTGCGATGTAATGTGTAATGTGACTTGCTGCCCTTAAGAGCTAGGCTATGGGGGAGGCAAGATGAGCATTTGACCTTTTCTTTTTTTCTACTCATCGTCTTTGTCTGCCACTTCGGCTTAACTTGAGACCGATATAACACTTTGCAGAACTTGTGCAGGTTGTTAGTTAAAAATGGTCAAAGTGGGCAACGAGGCTGCCTGTTAATAAAGTTTTATTTTGACTAAATTAGCAAAATCTGCACGCTCGCACTTCAGGCATTAATCCCTATTAACCTGACATTTTCGGTTCACCCATTTTCGATTTGCATGAGAAATTTATGAATTTTGTTAAATGTTCTTCAACTGCTTTTTAGCTTAAAGCACTCTGAAGGAACAAAGGTTAATGTGTGCGCCACTGACAAAAACTCCAATCAGAGATATTAACAGAGATTAGCGGCTCTGGCAAGAATGAGAGTTTATCTTTGCCACTGACAAATGTAACATTTTTAACATTCACCTACCAGAGATTAATCTGTATATTTTCTCTCTTTCTCTCCTCCATTTCCATCACATACCCACAGAGGGACTTCGCCCGCCGCGAAGAGATCCAGAAGTCGGACGTAGAGATGTGGTTGGGTTTCATCACTTTCCTGTGTGAGGTGTTTGGAACAATGATGAGCAGTTCCGGGCAGCCATTCCGGGTACTCGTCTGTCCCATCTATACCTGCCTACGAGAGGTATGTGTTGTTATTGTCGGAGTGAATTGAAAGGGTAGTTTCTTATTATGCGTATACGTTTTAAAAGAATAAAACTAGAGCTGTCAAATGATTATTTTTTTAATCAGATTAATCATCTTTTGGAATTTGGATTAATCATGATCGATCACAGGTAATTACTCGCTTAAAGGGGAACTGCACTTTTTCTGGAATTTTGCCTATCGTTCGCAATCATTATAAATGGGTTATTATAAAACAGATTTTTCTTTTGTAATGCATTCTAACTTGAAAATAAACGTAAATAAAAATCTGCTTACAGCAGAGCCAATGGGAGGTCCTCTATTCTGCCCATAAAACCCAATAAAAAACATTCAAAAGGCAACAACAATAATCCATTTACATTTCGTAACTTGAATGTTAACCAAGTATTAGTTACAATGTTATTATAAGCGCTAACGCAGACAAACTATTTGTAGAGAGGCTGTGATCACAAGCTTGTGTGTCAATGTTGATATGATCGACTGATCAGCTGCTTCCTTGTTTCCTTGCTCGTCAAACTTTATTGTCAATCATAAATCATGCCTCAGAGCACCTGTATAGTAGAAGGACGAGGACATATTCCGACAAGTTGGTGCACATTGACATCCAATTTTGAATGTCAATAACGACACGAAAAGACGCTTGGTTCCATCCCTTTTTTCTTCACGAGGATTACGAGACATTTTTCATGTAAACGGGAATACATTAACATCCGAGCAGTTGGCATCCTAATGACAGCAGACATTTTACAGTAAGTGATGTTTTTTTATGTTTGTTGGCTCTCATGATGAGTGAGCAGTAATCAGTGATGTTAAAAAATAAGGGGAACATCTTGATGCATTTTTTAAATGTAATTTAATTTAAATGTTAATATAAATGTGCTCGTTACTACATTACATATATACTTACATCATATATATATACGCTTAATGTTTTTTTTTAAGGGAGAGCGGCTTTCATAGGTTCCATTGTAAGCTGACTTGATCGCATTTATTTAATATTTGGAAAGCATTAAAAAAAAAATACATCTGTCATGTCTTTCATAATTATTGTGAACGATAGGCAAAATTCCACAGAAAGTGCAGTTCCCCTTTAAAGGTCTACTGAAATGATTATTTTTTATTTAAACGGGGATAGCAGATCCATTCTATGTGTCATACTTGATCATTTCGCGATATTGCCATATTTTTGCTGAAAGGATTTAGTAGAGAATGACGACGATAAAGATCGCAACTTTTGGTATCTGATAAAAAAAAAAGGCCTTTCCCCTACCGGAAGTAGCGTGACGTAGTCAGTTGAAAGGCTCCTCACATTTTCCTATTGTTTTCAATGCAGCTAGAGCGATTCAGACCGAGAAAGCGACGATTACCCCATTAATTTGAGCGAGGATGAAAGATTCGTGGATGAGGTACGTTAGAGTGAAGGACTAGAATGCAGTGCAAGACATATCTTTTTTCGCTCTGACCGTAACTTAGGTACAAGCTGGCTCATTGGATTCCACACTCTCTCCTTTTTCTGTTGTGGATCACGGATTTGTATTTTAAACCACCTCGGATACTATAAATAAATGATAAATGATAAATGGGTTATACTTGTATAGCGCTTTTCTACCTTCAAGGTACTCAAAGCGCTTTGACAGTATTTCCACATTCACCCATTCACACACACATTCACACACTGATGGCGGGAGCTGCCATGCAAGGCGCTAACCAGCAGCCATCAGAGGCAAAGGGTGAAGTGTCTTGCCCAAGGACACAACGGACGTGACTAGGAAGGTAGAAGGTGGGGATTGAACCCCAGTAACCAGCAACCCTCCGATTGCTGGCACAGCCACTCTACCAACTTCGCCACGCCGTCCCTATATCCCTATATCCTCTTGAAAATGAGAGTCGAGAACGCGCAATGGACATTCACAGTGACTTTTATCTCCACGACAATACATCGACGAAACACTTTAGCTACGGAGCTAACGTGATAGCATCGTGCTTAACTAAATATAGAAACAAAATAAATAAATCCCTGACTGGAAGGATAGACAGAAGATCAACAATACCATTAAACCATGGACATGTAACTACACGGTTAATGCTTTCCAGCCTGGCGAAGGTTAACAATGCTGTTGCTAATGACGCCATTGAAGCTAACTTAGCAACCGGACCTCACAGAGCTATGCTAAAAACATTAGCTGTCCACCTACGCCAGCCAGCCCTCATCTGCTCATCAACACCCGTGCTCACCTGCGTTCCAGCGATCGACGGTGCGACGAAGGACCTCAACCGATCACCAATGTGGTCGGCGAGATGGAGGAAGTTAAGGTGAGTTTGGCGGCTAGCGCGTCTGCTATCCATCTCTGTCCTCCTGGCTGTGTTGCTGTAGTCGCTAATACACTGATCCCACCTACAACTTTCTTCTTTGCAGTCTCCATTGTTCATTAAACAAATTGCAAAAGATTCACCAACACAAATGTCCAGAATACTGTGGAATTTTGAAATGAAAACAGAGCTTTTTGGTATTGTATTCAATGGGGTACCAATACTTCTATCAACCGTTTACGTCACGCGCATACGTCATCATATCTAGACGTTTTCAACCGGAAGTGTGGCGGGAAATTTAAAATTGCACTTTATAAGTTAACCCGGCCGTATTGGCATGTGTTGCAATGTTAAGATTTCATCATTGATATATAAACTATCAGACTGCGTGGTCGGTAGTAGTGGGTTTCAGTAGGCTTTTAAGAAAAGACTCTATTATTTGTACACAAATGCAATTTTATTGTCAGAATGTCATCCACGTATGTTTTTAAACGCTTTATTTGAATGCATGTCATTTATTTGCACAAAACTTGATACCAGTTGTATCTAAAGTTCTTTCAGGCTGTATTTTGGAGTAAAATTTGCCAGCAAGCACAACAGTTGGACCCTCCTCACTCATTTTTGTACTGACATATGCATCGATCTAATCACTGACCTTATAGCGGTTAAGCTAAAGCTTGTACGATCAAAATAAATGGCATGATTAATCTAAGTGTGTACATGAATAATGTGATATTTTTTTCTGATTAATCACATGAGTTAAGTCGTTTATTTTGACAGCTCTAATTAAAAATGTTAAAAAAGTACTTTGGTTTGTTTAGCTTAGTTTTTACGCTGGTGTTTTGGTCACAGACTAAAGGCTGAGCAGTGAAAAACATATTGGTTGACTTTAGGATTGTCCCAATCAATATTTTTGGCCTCAGATCCAGGCCAATACTTCAACAATATATTATAGAGCTGAGAATGTTTTACAGCAAGTAACTAAAATAAACCCAATAACCATTTTTATAAAGCTTATCTTATTAGATTTACTAGTAATATTGTAAATCAGATGATGTATTACATTTGTGGTATTGAATGCTACATTACATTTTTTCAATGAAATAAAGTGGCTAGTGCACACTAAGTAAACAAAAACTGCTATTGGCTCCCATTTAAATCATTTGTCCCCCTAAAGCCTTCCTATTTCCAGAAACTTACTACCTGACTTCGTAAACAGACATTACCCAAAAAATAATTTTGTAACCGTAAGAAATGGAAAAATATTATAATGCCGTTTTCATACTGATACTATTCTTGGTATCGATAGTATTGATATCTGGAATGATCACCCTTACTTTACATTAAAGCTTTAGCAATTCGCTTTTTATGTCGTCCTGCTCAGTGTGTGTGTAGCTTGCTTAGCCATTCCTTTTTCTCTAATCTTCCAGTGATAATGGTACGTGGAATAAATTTAGTTTATTTTCTGCCAAGTTGGTGAGGATTAAAATTAAAGTACCACTGATAGTCACACACACACTAGGTGTGGTGAAATTACTCTCTGCGTTTGACCCATCCCCTTGTTCCACCCCCTGGGAGGTGAGGGGAGCAGTGAGCAGCAGCGGTGGCCGCGCTCGGGAATCATTTTGGTGATTTAACCCCCAATTCCAACCCTTGATGCTGAGTTTCAAGCAGGGAGGTAATGGGTCCCATTTTTATAGTCTTTGGTATGACTCGGCCGGGGTTTGAACTCATCTCAGGGCAGACACACTAACCACTAGGCCACTGAGCAGGTGTATCTTCGTTGCAGTTTGGTCTCAAGTTACAGCCGGTGTTTTGGCAAAACACGCACCCTCCTGGAATTCATGCAACTCCTGCATGTGTGCAACAAGGAATCAGGAAATGTAATTGTGTCTCCCTGAGCGTGCATCTTTTTTGAAGAAATTTTTCATATGATTACAATGTTTAGCCATGTAAACACTGGGACACATTTGCAGTAAAGATCGGCAGCTCATCAAGAGAATATTGGCCCTCGATTCATTCCACGATCAGGGTCGTGACATTTTTAGTTAACATGTTCGTTATTTTCTTATTCTAATATTTTAGCTAGATTAGATTTCAGGAAAGCCTCAAAAATATTATTTTAAAGGGCAACATTGACTGTCATCGTCAATCGTAGATATTAGTCATACTTTCTGCCCTCAATTTAACACTGGTCCATGTCTTTTGGTGCGTGTGGCATTCACATTTGAGCTCGGATAAACCGAACAATACCAGAATTCACCTGCATCTTTCAGGCTGTCCCAGTCCCCTTATTTAGTGTGGATGATCGTGTTCATGTACAAGCGGAGCAAACACACCAAAGTTCCTTTTAAATGAACCGAGCAAGTGCGAGCACACCCATGCATTTCAACACCAAAATGTGCACCTCTTTGACTCTCCATCACCTCTTGAGGACCGAAATGGTACTGCGCTACAAAGCATGAGCTTGTTCACACTTAATCAGTCGCATTTCTGATTTTTTTTTTTCTAAAGTTTTCACGTTTTCTATAAGAGCAGAGCACTCAGCTGAGAGGTAAATTGCAACCACACAAGTTCAGTTTCCGTTTTTTGTGTGCAGACGCTGTCTCGACACGAGACACCGCCGCGGCTTTCGTTCGCGGTACAAGCCGTCTGAGAGTGTGCATTCCTTCCAGGAAAGTGCATGACCCAGGTTTCGTTCTCATCAGCAGGTCACACTGTCTGACACGTACTCTTCTTGGTATCCATGGAAACCATATAAGGTCGTCACCGCAGACCAACCGCTGTACAGAAGTGGTTAGTGACATATGGGGTATTGAAAGGAGGAAGCGGAGGAAAGGGGCAGGGAGGAGAATAGGTGAGAGGAAGCTGTGAAAGCCGCGGTCAAGTTGGCAGTTACTGCGCAGGAAGTTTGTCAACTGCGTGACAGGTAGACAACGAACCAAAATTCGTTTTAATGTGTAGCATGAATTGCAAGAAGCCAATCGCCACAGTACACAACCTGTGATGGAGCACATGTAGAGGTTGTCATGACGCTCTTTTTGGTGGCTCTTCAAGCATGGCAGACCGCGGGTGTGAACTTGTGGTATTATGATTTAAATGTATGCACAAGCAAAATCCCCTTCTTCTTTCAGCCTATTAATGCTTGAGGTTAGGATACACCTTTTTAAATGTGTATGTAACTTTATATGGGCATATTAGTGGCTGCATTTACCAGAAATTACTTACAGTTCAACAAAGATTGTATTATTAATATTGTAAACCCATTTCTAAGCATTGCCCTTAAAGGGGAACTGCATGTTTGTTTTTTTAATTTTGCCTATCATTCACAATCCTTATGTAAGACAAGTACGCATTAGTTTTTCTATTTTTTAATGCATTCTAACTAGTAAATAAATGCAATCAAAAGTCAGCTTACAATGGAGCCTAAGGGAACCGCTCTATTTTGCCCTTAAAAAAATCCAAACACGTACATTAAAGTTTTATATACATGCTGTAAGTATATATGTAATGTAGTAATAGGCACAATCATAATAACATTCAATATTTACATATTTTGATCATTTTAAGCATACAGCGGCGTATTAATTTTACGATCGCTATTTTTTTCAACAACGTCACTGATTACTGCTCAATGAAGACTTTATGAGGGTCAACAAACATAATAAAACATCACTTACTGTACGATGTCTCCTGTCTCTGGGATTTTGATTACTAGGATGTTGATATATTCCCCTTTAGATGAAGAATGACTCATAATCCTCACAAAGGAAAGGGGGTTGGAACCAAGCATCTTTTCGCGTGTTTCTCGCTATCTCCAATTGGATGTCAAACTGTACCAACTTGTTTGGATTACATACTCATCCTTCTACTATCAAGGTGAGAGACATTATTTATGATCTAGAATAAACTTCCACAAACTTTGACGCGAGAAAGCAGCTCACCAACTGTTGATGTCAACATAACCATATGCCGTCATGTTTGAAAGTGGTTCAAAATCTGTGTTTTGAGGTGACATCAAAGGCAGTCATGCAGTTGTAGCTTTCAGAATAAACTCCAACAGCTGGGTTGGGTGTCTCTAATAGCAGTATGTGTATTTTCTTAGTTACAACATGTAGTTTTCCATTCCATGTGACTATGCATTAACTTATAGGCAGAACTAGCAGACATACTAATTAGATGGAGTATTTACTGTGAGCTTTGCATTCAAGCACACGGTCCTTTCCTATAGTTGTTGCAGCTCCTGAGGGAAATATCAGCTTGTTGGCCACTTAAATGCTCCACTATGGCTACCAGCCAGGTCACAAAACACACAACCATTTAGTGCATGCAGCTCTGCGTGAACTTTTGTGAAGCTTTTTCATTAGCATCAACACCTGTGGAAGGTGCTACTGGGAGCAATGTGAATGAATAACAGTGGGTATAAATTCATTTTCCTGTACAAATTGCATGCATGCTAGGAAACAACATATCTCCGAAGTAAGTGACATCTTTAAAACTTGGACAAGGACCATAAAAAGTAGCAAGTAGTAGTTCTTTGTTAGGGCATGGCATTAGTGTCAATGCATGACTTTAAACTGTTTTTGCACTATCAAGTTATATGAAGTTCCAAAACAAGCAGCTGAGGCCTAATAATTTATTTGGTGTGCCTGCTCATGTTTTAATCCAGTACTTAAGTTGAATAATACTTTAATATGTTCTCTGCCAAAGCGCAAATACTGTACATATTTCCTGAGAGCATAAAAGAAAAACACATGTTTGGCTCTGAATTATTCATCACCATATTCCAGCTAAGACATTGTACAGAAAAAAAACGTAATTTTGCATAAATAGCTTTGATTAATTGATGTCTAGCTGAAGTTAATGTAGGCGAGATGAAAAAAAAAAGGACAACAATACAGGATAGAATTTTCACGAACACAGAAGAAGCATATCCTGTTGCAGGAAACGTGTATCTGCAGATAGGCTCATCTTTTATTGAAGCCAGTGCTGTACATTTTTGGCCCGTGAAGCTCCTGGTGTGTCCAAGCAGACCACAGAAAGCACACATGCACATGGCTTAGGGGCTAAGTTACTTTTTAGCAATCAAAATGTTGTTGATTTGAATCCTAGGCCGTTATTATCCTTAAGGATTGGTACTGAATCCAGTTCTTTTTTTTGGCACCGACCTAATCTCTCCGGTCCTACCGGTCACTGATCCCCATTAAATCCAACGGCGCCATCTTACGGTACCTGGGTTGTGCGTGACGTTGTGCCTTTTGCCGGTTTTCTGCACTTCGGCACTTATAAGGGCAACTGCACTTTTTTTTTAAATGTTGCCTATTGTTCACAATTATCATGAGATACAAAAAGACAAAAGGGTTTTGTTTTTTTTGCTTTCTAACATGTAAAAATCGTCTCGTTCTAGGTAGCTAGCAATGCAGCTAATTGGAGCAATCTTTTCTACCTCTAAATCACTTTTAAAAAATGCATTTTAAAACCGTCACCAATACTTAATTGATGTTCCGTAACCTGTATAATCACCAAACTGCAAGAGCGAACAATGAGGAACTATTTTTCTACCACACACCGGCGTGCTTCAGTATTAGCCCTAAAAGCTAACTACGGCAAGAAATAGGCTAGCTTCCATGTAAGCACAAAACACGTTTGAGTTTGTAATGCGCAACACAATGCGATAAGACACCAATCTGTACTGACTGAAAAACATGAACAATCATATCACAGTATCTGTAAAGTATTAGCCCGCATTTCATATTTTGTTTGTACACAGCCAGCCAGACAGTATATGCTGTCTGTCATGATACACGTATATAAAGTGGGAAAATACCTGGTATTGGTATGGACAAGAAAAACCATCCAGCAAATACGCGACAAAGAAGTAAAACTAAAGTGAATATTGGAGTTTCTTTTGAGCAGTGAAGAGATCTTCAAGTACCCATCCATCCATCCATTTTCTACCGCTTGTCCCTTTCGGAACCAAAGTTATGGTGGTTGTACAAGCTGTAGAAAATGGATGGTTGGATGGATGTTAGAGATGTCCCGATCTCGATCATGGGGCCGATATTTGCCTTTTTCCACTGGTGAGCAATCGGCTGATGAGACGCCGAGGCCAACCGATCTTCACCGCAGCTGTGTCCCAGGGCAATATATCAATTTTGTCGATATATTTGAGGGTTTTTTTGCGGACAATTTAAAAATTAAAAAATCTATTTTTTTCTCCTCTTGCTCTGCCATACTTTTTGGCCCTCAGGATAAATGCTTTAAAATGTAATATCGGAAATTATCGGTCTCTGTTTCAAAATTATCGGTATCGTCATAATAATTATGACTTTTTAAAACGCCGCTGTGTACACGAACGTAGGGAGAAGTACAGAGCGCCAATAAACCTTAAAAGCACTGCCTTTGCGTGCCGGCCCAGTCACACAATATCTATGGCTTTTCACACACACAAGTGGATGCGAGGGATACTTGGTCAACAGCCATACAGGTCACACTGAGGGTGACCGTATAAACAACTTTAACACTGTTACAAATATGCGCCACACTGTGAACCCACACCAAACAAGAATGACAAACACATTTCGGGAGAATATCCGCACCGTAACACAACATAAACACAACAGAACAAATACCCAGAATCCCTTGCAGCACTAACTCTTGTGGGACGCTACAATATACACCTCCAACCCCCCACCCCCCACCCCCACCCCAACCCTGCCCACCTCAACCTCCTCATGCTCTCTCAGGGAAAGCCTGTCCCAAATTACAAGCTGCTGTTTTGAGGCATGTTAAAAAAAATAATGCACTTTGTGACTTCAATAATAAATATGGCAGTGCCATGTTGGCATTTTTTTCCATAACTTGAGTTGATTTATTTTGGAAAACCTTGTTACATTATTTAATGCATCCAGCGGGGCATCACAACAAAATAAGGCATAATAATGTATTGATTCCACGACTGTATATATCGGTATCGATTGACATCGGAATCGGTAATTAAGAGTTGGACAATATCGGAATATCAGATATCGGCAAAAAAGCCATTATCGGACATCTCTACTCAGGATCTTCCTTCCGTAGCTTTCGCAGTCCCCTTGCGTCCTTAGCGGCTCACATAGATAAACATGGCTAATGCTAGCGCTAACGAGAGCGAGACATTTGTTTCAAAGGAAAGAAAATTGTTGTCAGTACTTTGGTGTTGCGGCAACAAGCGTGGAACAATTGACTGCACACTGCAAAGTTTGTTTCAAAAAGGCCAACCAACCAACTTAAACCAAAGCCTCTAGCCGAGTGCGGGAACTACAACTCTTTACGAGGTGAACAAGACGCTACAAGAAACTACAGGCTAAAAATCACCTTACTACGGTGGAATCATTTACACCAGGTATATATAATGATGCCATGTATGATGAGAAAGAAGCACAATGTGTAGAGCGATCATGAAAGCAGTCGCTTTTGAACATGAACACACTTACAATATATACATCACACATAATTTTATATCCTTTCTTTTTACATCATGGCCGAAAAAGGAGTAGGAAGAAGCAAAGATGTGTGAAAGAAAAAGGCTGCGTTTACTTTATCCATTTACTGAAACAAACCATAGTCCTCTCAATGTTTTACTTGATTACTTATTTGGATACAATGTGTAATACTACATTTTTATTTACAGAACTATGCTATTCAAGACAGAAGGTTGCACTTTATTGATGTCAATGTTGGAGATTGTTTATTTGCATGCAATGTGCAAAGCTACATTTTTGTTAACAGAATTCTATTCAAGCAGAAGTATTGCTTCCCAAGGGAAGCTCTTAATTTGTTTATTTGAAATTATACACATTTATATCTGGTCTAAAAACAACATTATTTCAATCAGATTTTTGCTTGGAGTAAGATGCAGTGTATGCAGTGTCATTTCAAACTATTAGTTTTTGATTAAATAAAACAAAAAATGGTTTTGAATTATCTCTGTCATTTGTATTCAATGGTTCCTTTTAAAAAGTAGAGGAAAAAATTGTAAATCAAATTTTTGGTGAAAAAATCTGGGATTTTATCTTTAGGCCATATCGCCCAGGCCTCGCTTCAAACATGAGACATGTAGTCTATCCACAGTGCAAAGCCTCTTCTAATATACTAGTCCTCACTACCTTGGCGTAAAATAAACTATGTTTCTTCCAAGTAGTTTTATCACTGGAGTACGAGAGGAAAAGGAATGGCTGAACATGCAACACACACACACACCAAGCAGGACTACACAAGAAACTAACCGCTAAAATTTCAATGTAAATTAGGGATGGTCCATCCAGATGTTGATGCTATCGGTATCTAGTATAGTATCAGTATATGAGTGATGATAATGCATTTCAATCGATATTTTCTTTTTCTTGTTTTTATTAGAAAATTATGTTTTGGTCATTGTTATTGTGTACAACCTCAAGCAGTAAGTCTCTGATTGAAATGGGAGCCAATAGTAGTTTCAGTTTGTGTTTATAGTGCACTAGCCATTTTTTAAAACATATGTTGCATTCAATACCACAAATGTAATACATAATCTGATAGAAAACGATAGATAAATGCTTGCTGCTTTTTTGAGCGTGAGCGCCCTCTGGGCAGCCACCTAACCATGACATGCAGCGCCGTTAATCCAACTTTTGTATAGAGGGCACAAAAACAAATATTTGATGAAAGAGGCAGATCCTGTTGCTTGAAATCCTGTTGCTATGCAACTATTGGAAACCCATTTGAAGTTGAAGTAGGCATGGTTCTAACTTCCAGCGCTCCCTGTGTGAGTGTGTGTCATTAGTATAACGATGAAACATGTTTGCTGCTCAGTTGGAAGTTGTACAGTGTATTTCAACCCAGGTTTTTCTCCTCTTTCATAACAAATCAGTGGGATGTCAATTTTTATTTTTGTCAGTTAAACACGCCTGTATTTGATCCGTGAAGCACTGATTTAAAGCCCTCAGCAGAAAACCTTGCCTGAATATAGATGTTTTTTCCGTCACGTCACAGCTGTCCTACTTTTTGTCACTTTTCATGTTTTTGATCAAATGTCTTTTGAAATCAGAGTGGGAAGAAAAAACAGCAAACAGTTAAAGGGAATCACAGAGATTCCCATGGTTTCCCTAAGTT
>NC_084751.1:27381911-27466911 GCF_033978785.1 Entelurus aequoreus | reverse complement strand
TGTTTGAATAATCAATGTAATTGGGAGACATCTGGGCAACAAAACACACCTGTCAGTCACATGTTCCAATACTTTTGCTCTGATGAAAAATGGGTAGTTTCAAACAAAATGTGCTATCTTCTAAGTTGTGTATCAGATCCAGATGTAAATACCTGGAAATAAAAGCTGAAATGTTGATCTCTTGTCCTATATTCATCTTTTGATGTCAAACCCAAATGTTTTCAGTCTACAACAAAAATAAACAAATTGGACTCACTGTTTCAATACTTTTGGAGGGCACTGTATACACATATATATATATATACACATATATATATATATATATATATACACATATATATATATATACACATATATATATATACACATATATATATATATACACATATATATATATATATATACACATATATATATATATATATATATATGTGTGTATATATATATATATATATATATATATATATATATATATATATATATATATATATATATATATATATATATATATATATATATACACACACGTTTAAAGTAACCTCTGCATTTGATCCGTCCCTTGGGAGGTGAGGGGAGCAGTGAGCAGCAGCGGTGGCCGCGCTCGGGAATCATTTTGGTGATTTAACCCTCAATTCCAACCATTGATGCTGAGTGGAGGTAATGGGTCCCATTTTTATAGTCTTTGGTTTGAACTCACGACCTACCGATCTCAGGGCAGACACTCTAAACCAGGGGTCCCCAACGCGGTGCCCGCGGGCACCAGGTAGCCCGTAAGGACCAGATAAGTAGCCCGCTGGCCTGTTCTAAAAATAGCAGCACTTACCAGTGAGCTGCCTCTATTTTTTAAATTTTATTTATTTACTAGCAAGCTGGTCTCGCTTTGCCCGACATTTTTAATTCTAAGAGAGACAAAACTCAAAATAGAATTTGAAAATCCAAGAAAATATTTTAAAGACTTGGTCTTCACTTTTTTAAATAAATTCATTAATGTTTTACTTTGCTTCTTATAACTTTCAGAAAGACAATTTTAGAGAAAAAATACAACCTTAAAAATTATTTTAGGATTTTTAAACACATATACCTTTTTACCTTTTAAATTCCTTCCTCTTCTTTCCTGACAATTTAAATCAATGTTCAAGTAAATGTATTGTTTTTATTGTAAAGAATAATAAATACATTTTGATTTAATTCTTCATTTTAGCTTCTGTTTTTTCGACGAAGAATATTTGTGAAATATTTCTTCAAACTTATTATGATTAAAATTCAAAAAAATTATTCTGGCAAATCTAAAAAATCTGTAGAATCAAATTTAAATCTTATTTCAAAGTCTTTTGAATTTCTTTCAAAAAATTTATTCTGGAAAATCTAGAAGAAATAATGATTTGTCTTTGTTAGAAATATAGCTTGGTCCAATTTGTTATATATTCTAACAAAGTGTCGATTGGATTTTAACCTTTTTAAAACATATCATCAAAATTCTAAAATTAATCTTAATCAGGAAAATGTATTAATGATGTTCCATAAATTATTTTTTTAATTTTTTCAAAAAAGATTCAAATTAGCTAGTTTTTCTCTTCTTTTTTTCGGTTGAATTTTGAATTTGAAAGAGTCGAAATTGAAGATAAACTATGTTTCAAAATTAATTGTCATTTTTTTCGTGTTTTCTCCTCTTTTAAACCGATTAATTAAGTGTAAATATCATTAATTATTAATAATAACATAGAGTTAAAGGTAAAAGGGGTGGTATAGCTCGGTTGGTAGAGCGGCCGTGCCAGCAACTTGAGGGTTGCTGGTTCGATCCCCGCTTCCGCCATCCTAGTCAATGCCGTTGTGTCCTTGGGCAAGACACTTTACCCACCTGCTCCCAGTGCCACCCACACAGGTTTAAATGTAACTTAGATATTGGGTTTCACTATGTAAAGCGCTTTGAGTCACTGGAGAAAAGCGCTATATATATATAATTCACAAATTGAGCAAATTGGCTATTTTTGGCAATTTATTTAAGTGTGTATCAAACTGGTAGCTCTTCGCATTAATCAGTACCCAAGAAGTAGCTCTTGGTTTCAAAAATGTTGGTGACCCCTGCTCTAAACTCAATGCCACTGAGCAGGCAAGTTTAAATAAACTGTCATTAAAACTATATATGTATATGACGAAACAGCAACTTTGCAAGCATTGTAATTTTCCCACAGACCACCACTTGGGCTACGGGGATGGTGATGTACTTCATGCTCAAATAAGCAATCCAAACATTTGGAAAATGTTTTGATCGCTAGTTTTCCTTTCGCTGCAAATGGGTAAATCTTGCATTGTGCCACAATTTTGTGGAAGACACAAATGTCTGTTGATCAATCAATGAACAGCAGAATGTTGAGCCTAAAGGGAAATTTTACTTTTTAGGAAATTTGCCTATCATTCACACTCCTTATGTAAGACAAGCACACATATTATTTTCTTTTTTTATGCATTAGAAATAGTAAATAGACGCAAGCAAAAGTCTGCTTACAATGGAGCCTATTGAAGTCGCTCTATTATGCCTCTAAAGCATTTAATAACACATCGAAACACCGGCGCATTATTTTCACAAACCCATCACAACGTTCCTTTTTTTCCCCCCCCCACATCATCACTGATTACTACTCACTGCAGACATGAGAGCCAACAAACATAATAAAACATCTCTTACTGTACAATGTCTGCTCTCACTGAAGAAGCCAACTGCTGCGATGATGATATATTCCCATTTATATAAAGAATGACCCATAATCATTAACGCTTGTAACAACAATATCACTAATACTTGGTTAATATTTAGGTCACGAAATGTAAATGGAGTATTGTTGGCGATTTTTTGATGGTTATTTAGAGGGCTTTATGGCCGGAATAGAGGACCTCCCATTGACTTCATTGGAGGCGGACTTTTATTTACAAGTTAGAATGCATTAAAAAAAATACATCTGTCTTGTCTCTCATAATGATTGTGAATGATAGCAAAATTTCTAAAAAAAAAAAAAAAAAAAAGGGTAGTTCCCCTGTAACTAGCTACCCGTAGGGTTGGGCATCGTTTGAATTTGAACGATTCGGATTCCTTCGTTCTCAGTTTTCATGATTTGAATGAGCGCGCTAACCGGACTTCTTTTTTGATGAAATATCCTCTTTATTAACTAGACAAAGCTGTCACTTTAAAAAAATAAATTTTTCGTTGTTCGGCGTATATTTGGTGGCTATTTCTTCCGGTATAAATTAATCGTGATAATTTTTTTGCCATATGGCCCAGCCCCGCCATAGTAAACTATACCAAATCGTACTGCATGGTAGAAACAGGGCTTCATTCACCAGAAGTTGACGTCAAAAACTGTATGAGTTCTGTCTTAAAGCCTGATCTAATTAGAATGAATATAATGTAGCGTTCAGTCAATTTACATAAAATACTATATATTTGCATTTATGCTGGCCTCATTATCTCCTGGCCTTCCTCGCTGTCCTCTACGTCAACTCCATGCTGCTGCGTTCCCATACGTCCTGATTCGAATTGACGCAGCGTCTGTTCTTGTTTTTTTCCCTGTGTAGCTGTTGCAGTCCAAAGATGTCAAGGAGGACGCCGTGCTGTGCTGCTCCATGGAGGTAAGACGCATACACACATGCTGAAGATATCGCAACAAATTTGTGCAGTACTGTAAACACGCTATTTATGAAATTGTGTTTTATTTAAATGCACAACTGTTATCTTACACGGCAGTTCGACAGCACGCCGCTTGTTTGTTTTCCGACCCTGGCCATCCTCACGGGGGTTATGAATAATAAAATAGCGCAGGTGAAGCAGAATTATAGATGAAATCTGATTCTGACCGCATGAGGCTAGACAGCAGAGAGGTTAGAACAGAGATCGAGGCCAGAGGCGGTGTGAACCTCCGCTGTTCTGACAGTATCCACGGTAACAAGGTGCCAGACGATGTCTCACACTTCCTCCTCCCGCCGTCTCCTCCCTCCTCCCATTCCCTCCATCCAACAGCTGCAGAGCGCAGGGCGCCTCCTGGAGGAGCAGCTCCCCGAAATGATGACGGAGCTCCTGGCGGCCGTGCGGGACAAGATGCTGTGCCCGGCCGAGTCGCCGCTGACCCGCTCTCTCCTCATGGAGGTGGTGGAGCTGCACGCGCACCGCTGGAGCCCCCTGGAGGCGTTCACCACGCAGTACTACGACCGCACCATCCAAAAGCTCACCACCACGGCCTAGCGCTTCTAAACGGACCCAAACTTATGAATTTGAACTGTGCAATCCCAGTCGGTGAAGATATAGGAGGCTGAAAGTGATGATGCTTGGCCACTAGGGGCAGTGTAGCCCACATGGGCGCTGGGATAAAAGCGAGGGCTGGTGGTGGTGGGGGAAGATGGCAGCAGCCTGTCTGTTGGGAATAGAGAGATTTTATAGAGGAGGAGGGTCAGGGTGTCCGTGTCGGTCTCTTCATTGTGTTCATTTGTCCACCTCAGCCCCCCGACCCCACTCTGCGCGCCTCCATGCCTCCTGCAGCCCTCGTGGCTGATAAAAGAGAGAAAAAAATAGGGGGAGGCAGGGAGCAGACGCGATGCTGTCTGTATGTCTGGGCCGTCTGCCCTCCCTTCCACATGGACCTGGGTCACGAGGTCTCACCGCGGGACTCCCTCACGGCTCCTCCCCCTGCCTTTGTCTCCCCCCCTCCTTTAGCAGGAAGCCTTTTTGTGCGGATGAGACAGCGGGCCTGCTGGGCCAGGCTGGGCTCAGGATAAGGATCAGGCTGGCTAGAGTAGGGTGGCAGATGGCGGATTGAGCCCTTGTGGGACACACACACACACACACTACATCCAGGCGTTCTGCTCCCCATAGCAAAAGAGGAAATTGGGGGTCGGCAGCATTAGAGAATTAAAAAAACACACTGCTGTTAATTCTTTTTGTTTTTGTCTCCCAAGCCGAGCATCTCCCCTCAAGTGTAACACCACCCTTTTATTTTTTTGTATTTATATACTGTATTTGACTATTTAATTCTTACCAAGGACTATGGGGGCCACGCTGAAAAGAAAAAATTGTCAAATTCCGGGGGGGGGGGAGTCATAGAATGACGAGAATAATGTCGTAGTCTTACGGGAAGAAAGTTATAATATACCATAAATAAAATGAATAGGCAAAGTCGTTTTTCGAAATAATTGTAATCTTACGAGAATAAAGTGATCTTCGAGAAATGTAGTCGTGTCGTGAGAACAAAGATTACAGTCATAATGTAATACTGCGATAAAAGATTTATAATATGCACCTGGGGATAAGCTGATTGGCAACACTAAGCAGTCCCTAGAGTGTGAATGTTGTCTGTCTATCTGTGTTGGCCCTGCGATGAGGTGGCGACTTGTCCAGGGTGTACCCCGCCTTCCGCCCGAATGCAGCTGAGATAGGCTCCAGCACCCCCCGCGACCCTTGAAGGGACAAGCGGTAGAAAATGGATGGAAGGATGGTCTAACGTACTATTAATGGAATAAAGTATGTCTTTCTTCAAGGAAAGTAGTCATGTTATGAAAACAAAGAATGCAGTCATAATGTTGCGCTAATAATCTAATACTCCGTTAAATATTCAGGGTATTACGGACTAATGTACTATTAGGGAAAAAGTCAAAATTTTATACAAATGAGGTAAGACTGCTATAAAAATGTGTAATATTGTAGACTAACATATTACGGGAAAAAAATGCATAATGTTACATGAATAATGTAATACTGCAATAAAAGATTTGTAATATTGTGGACTAATGTACAATTACAAGAAAAGAGTTGTAATATTACCAGAAAATGGTAATGTTAAGCGAATAATGTAATACTGCAATAAAAGGGTCGTAATATTATGTACAAATATACTTTTACCAGAAACACTGCGTAATGTTACACAAATAATGTGTGATAAAAGATTGGTATTATTATGGACTAATGTACTACAATGAAAAAATAAGTTGTCATGTTACAAGAGCAAAGTTGTATAGTTTCGTGAGTAAAGATGTAATTTACGAAAGAGTCATAATGTTATACTTTACGTATTACATGAAAAAGTGGAAATGAAGTCGTAATATAACAAGGAAAAGTGGCAATATTGAGAATACAGTCATGTGAATTAAGACGTCATTTACCGTATTTTCCGGACCATAGGGCGCACCGGATTATAAGGCGCACTGGAAATGAGCGGGTGTAGTCAGGTCTGTTTTCATACAAAAGGCGCACCAGATCATTAGGCGGTGGTCATATTATGATTTTTTTCTAAATTTAAAACACTTCCTTGTGGTCTACATAAAATGTAATGGTGGTTATTTGGTCAAAATGTTGCATAGATTATGTTTTACAGACCATCTTCAAGTCGCTTTCTGACAGTCGCTTCAGGATGCGCCGTTTTGTGATCGGTCTTATTTACGTGGCTCACCTTCGACAGCGTCTTCTCCCCGTCATCTTTGCTGTAGCGGTGTAGCGTGCAAGGACGGGAGTCGAAAAAGAATCAAGAGATGGAGCTCACTGTTTTAATGACATTCAGACTTGACCTAAATCAATAATGGAGAAGCATCTCCTCATCCGTGGCTCACTAGTGCAACAACAACGCCGGAAACTTGTCCAGTTAAAAACCGTCCGACCGGAACTGTCTAATAACTAAAGTTCTGTGGGTGAATAATGTAAACTCACTACATCGGTAGTTTTTAGCGCTTCCATAGAGAGTCCACTGACAGATATAAGTTAGAACTTTATACTACTTTATATTGGAAATGGCAATAGTGAAGGATGAATGCCCCATAACAAGAAGATATAGAAAAAGAAGCTTACGGACTACAACGGTGGACACGCGCGAATTTTCGGGACTTATGCAGATCCCAAATACAGATCAGCAGGTACCAGAAGATTAGAAAAGTTGGTTTTGCTTAATATTGCAAAACAAAACGCCAGATAATGTCCGCTAATGTGTGCCATTGTGCGGTCATTATGCACACACCATAATAATACTTGTATGTTTGACTATCGTAGCCGTAATGTACCAACAATCCATCAAGCGGTGCGGCTTCATAGCTTACCAAAGTCGTACTAAAACATGTTGACAGATTTTACGCGCCGTGTGTAATGTTCTATATTCTCAATGGAACATTTAAAGTTTTGGTGTTGTTTACTGGCGTCATATTGCAGTCTATATGTATCTCTTATGTGTTACTTTTACTACCATCTACTGGTCACACTTATCATTACACCATGTGCCAAAAAAATTGCTTCGAGGTCGGTAGGCACAACCAGAGTTATTCCGTACATTAGCCACACCGGACTATAAGGCGCACTGTCGATTTTTGAGAAATTTTAAGGATTTTAAGTGCGACTCATAGTCTAAATAAATGTTATGATAAAGCTGTGAATATTAAGGGAAAAAGTTGTCACGCAAATGAAGTCCTAATAAAACAAAAAAGCAATATTATGTGAATAAAGACGTGATTTACACGAAAGTCTTGATTTTAGGATAATAAAGCTGTAAATATTACGAGGAAAAGTGTTGCACTAACGAAGTTGTAATATAACAATAAAGTCGTATTGTTATGTGAAGGTGGCTATAATTTGCGACGAAGTTTAATCATTTCATAACAACAAAGCTGTACTGTTACAAGGGAGGAAAAGTCGCAAAGTTGTGCAAATGAAGTTTTAATAAGGAATAATAACATAATGTAATGTTATGTGAATAATGATGTCATTTAAGACAAAACGTTTTACAATGACGTTGTAATATTGTACAATTAAGTTGTAGTTTTAAGTGGAAAAGTAATAATTTTCCAGAAATAAGTCGCTATGGAAATAAATTCACAAGGTTACAGAGGGAAAAAAAAGTCTGTAACATTCTGTAATAATTGTAATATTCTAAAAGTCTAGTTGTGACGTTAGAAGGAAATGTGGCGTCAGAATTTTTTCGGAATATCGTAAGATTTTGTGCAATTAAAGTGGTTATATTAAAGAAAAATAGTCAGAAGTTTGCAAGAATTAAGTTGTAACGCTAGCTGAGTAAAAATGAGAGATTAGTAAGAAAAAGTCGGAATCTTACAATGACTTTAATTTCAAACGTTTCAGAGAAAAATGGCGTAATGCTAACGTTGTAACATTATGCCTGTAATGCCTGAATGTTTTAGGAAAAGTCATCATTTTAGGATATAAAATTGTAATTGCATGATACAGTTGCAATATTTCAAGGAAAAGTTGCATATTTGTGTTACAGAAGCTTAAAGTATATGGAAATAAAGTTGTACAGATAAGGTAATTAAGTTCAAATATTGCAACAAAAAATAAAAAATGATAATATCATGAGAACAAAGTGCTGTAGCAATGTTACGATAATTAAATTAGTAATTCAATTTCCAACAATAATGATCGCATTAGAGGCTACTCCCGTATGAAATATTTACTGTGACCTTATTCTCGTAATTCAGACTATTCCCAACTATGACCATATGTTTTCAGCGTTGCCCTGATATAATATACATTACATTGTCAAACCTTGTTTTTATGATTTTCAACATGTATGTATGAGATCTATTATTAGATATAGCGCTAGGCCATATTGCACGTTTGAGTTGTTTGCACTGTTGTGAGGCAGTTTGCTTTAAACAAACAAAAAAAAATCAGTAAAAGGAAATTGTTGGTAAGATAAAAGAAAATAGGAAAAAAATGGGGGGGAGGCAAATCAAAGGTAGCTGACATTTACCTGCCCTTTTGCCGTGAATATTTGGTGTGCGTTCAATATTGACACTAGTTGATCATTTTTTTGGTGTTTCAGGAAAAAAATGTCATTTATTAACCTGTGTATTTCAAAACAACCTAGCCAAAAATATATATCTATCTCTTTATATCTATATGTACACACAGAGCTAACTAATGTGCACTGTGATTGGTCACACAGCATCTGTGAATTGGCTCTCTGTGATCTGTGTTGAGTATATTTGCAAGTATTTAAATATCATTGAAGTGTCTTGAGTCCGCAAACAAGATGTGACGGGGTAAAAAACATTATCCCGTGCATTTTGATCATTAATTAGCTTGTTGCTTTCATGAACAATCACACACAAACGGTGTCCCAATTCAGTGGCTACATGTTACTCATTTCGCATATTTTCACAGAAGTTTGTGTTGCCATATTTAAACATGTTTTTCCTTATCTTGGGATTTAAGGAGGCCGTTTGATAGTAGCGATGCATCCAGTAAAAAGCGTCAAAAGAAGGCTGCGTTTGAAGGAAATTTAAAATTAGATATGTTTTATTATCTGTACATATTTTGCCGTCGCATTCTTAAGAACTTTTTGAAACTGTTTGAAATTGTGATATTTTGACAACAAGATTAAAGGGAGAAAAAAGTTGAACTGTTACAGCTATCTGGATGTTATAAGAAAAAAAAAGAACAAGAATTAGACCCCGTTTACACTAAGCCTGATAAGGTTATCCAGGGTAAATCACACCTAACCTTATCCGTGTCCACACACAACAATGCCACCGTTTAAGACCCTCTCACCGCTCTGTCCGCCGACGCAACACGACCTAGTACGCATGTGCAGAAAATGCGCACGTCATAGTCACCTCCAGTGTTGCTTTGTGTGCAAGTTCTTCAATTTAACTTATCTGCACAATATCCAGTTGTTGTGGTATTTCAATTAACTGGAATCCAGTGTGCTGTGGGGACCTATTGTAATGAATCACACCTGAGCCATCATAAATTAATCTTTATTGGACACGTGAAAGTAAACAATGTGATAAAGAACATTTTATATCAATCAAACTAGGGATCTAGATATCTGGTCAGGACACTCCTCACTCTTTTGCCTTCACCTTCATTGTCCATTCGGTTTTGGTGACTTTATATACTCTGGACCTAGATGTTGAGTCCGCGACATACATGGCGGACAATAACTGATACAGTCTGCTTTGCCGGTCCAAATGCATTTGATGTTTTCCGTAGTCTTCCCTCGACGGCCAAGTAATATAAAGCACACGCTACCTTTTTTATCACATCCACGGGAGCCCGCATTTTCGTTGTCTCTCCTTCGACAAATGGACAAAGTTTTTCGCTAAGTAGAATCACAGCTGACCTGGACATTCGAAAGTTCTCTTGCCGTCTGAGAAGTGTTGTATCCCAAATAGCTGCAATCGCACGTTTTCTTCTCTTAAGGTATTCATGTGTGATTTCCGCAAGCGTCTGTACAGACGGAAGGAGAAACACGGGCATGTCTGGATGACTCTCCTTCATATTTCCAGTGGTTAGCTCCGAGTTACGAAACCACTTTATTATGAAGCTGGCTGTGGCGCGTTCTTTCTGACATCACTTCTTTCTGGCGTTACTTCCTCTCCAAACTCAGTTTGTAAATGATTAATGAGTCCATACAAAGCTAAGGGCCGGAGATTCAAGTAATAGATGGCCCACTTACCCGTGTAAAAAATTGTCCAAGGAGGGGAACCTTAAACGATGGTTTAGTGTGGCTGAAACGGGGCTTAGGCTAAATAATTATTCGTGTAAGGGGTTAAACAACTTAGTGCAGTCATGGCCTTAGAGGGGGAAAAAAGTCTTGGAATGTTATGAGTCAATAACACGAGGGAAAAAAGCGTAGATTTCTGTGGCTAAAGTTGTAATGTTACAGAAAGAAGTCTGTAATGTTACGTGAAGACATAGATAAAAAGGTAATTTACAAAGAAAAAGTCTTAATCTTGCAATGAATTTGTAATGATTGTTATTTTAATGCTATTGGAATGAAGTCGCAATGGAAGGCAAGTTAAAATGAAAAAAATTTCATGTTAAAAGAATAATGTTTACTTTTCGTGACTATAGGCGCAAGTGTAACACGTTTTATTGTGTGCTGTTGTGTTTAAATATTTGTTTTCATCATCAGGACAAGGACGGCGAAGGATAGTAGCGATATTTCCTACAAAAAAAACATGAAAAGAAGGCCGCATTTGAAGGAATCTTTGAATTGTTGCTCTTTAACGTCGCTTTAAAAAAATGCAGCCTCTGAGTTGGGACACGGCTTCACACGCGCAGGAGTGTAATGCTACTAAGACGTCTGTGCTAATTCAAGCTAACAAATTAACTTTTTTTTAACACTGTTTTAAGTGCCTTACAAGTCATTGAACAGAGGAGCCAAACTATGTATCCAGCATGTAGGCCTTAGCGTAGCTCGTTAGCATCAGCTTAGCCTAGCATGTTGCTAACTTGTGAAGTAACCTTCCACTCCTAGCGTGTGCTCACACTACATTTTTGTTTTAAAGTGTTATTTTCTCTTTGTCTTGCATCAAGAATTCTAATATTGTGTGGTAGAAACACAAGGGAGATGAGGTTGTATTTTACTTTGATTTCTAGCTTGGTATTTAAGTTAAGCTCATATATGTTATACATGTTTTCGAGACTTCTGAAACAGTTGTGATACCTAGCTTGCGGGTAAGTGTGGTATTACTGTGTTTTAGTCAATGACAATAATACGCATACCGGGGTCACTTTTTGTTATGCAAAAACCATGTACCAGATTGGGGGGCAGGAAGGGATGTGGGATGCCCACCAGCCCCTTCATCGTCATCCTTGTCTGCCCCTCTAATGGAGTCCCCCCACCCTGCCTGCCCTTAGACCCCTTTTCTCGGGGGTCACATGACGTATGAATGGGACGAGGCGCCATTTTTTTGCATATTGTCATGAATATTAAACAAAACTGTTGGAGGCTCCAGACTGCTAGGCTTTCTGTGAGCAAGTGGAAAATAAAAAGAAGAGGGGAAAAAAGATCCGATGGAAGAAAAGTGTGTTGTGTTTTGTTTTTACGCCGCGCTGTGCAACAATAGAAAGACGCACACATTGTTCTCTGGGTCATTAGTGAATAAAGTGCGTGACAATCACGGCACCGCAGTAGGTCGTTACGCTAACAATGCCAACCTCATTTGCATGCCAGCCGTTATTTCGTCGCACATTAAGCACACAATACTTCTGAGATGTACTTCCACGTGTGCCCTACGGGGCTCCCAGTCCGCTGGCAACCCCACTTGGGGCGCCACCGCTTCTCCTTAGACGCCGAAGACGTCAACACACAAAGCTAATATAACTTTGTTAACAGATTCAATACATAAAGAGAATGATGGTAACTAATCGTGAGTTCAAACCCCTTCCGAGACTATAAAAATGGGACCCATTACCTCCCTGCTTGGTACTCAGCATCAAGGGTTGGAATTGGGCATTGAATCACCAAAATGATTCCCGAACGCGGCCACCCCTGCTGCTCACTGCTCCCCTCACCTCCCAGGATTTGTGTGTGTGCGACTATCAGTGGTACTTTAACTTAACTTTAAAGGCCTACTGAAACCCACTACTACCGACCACGCAGTCTGATAGTTTATACATCAATGATGAAATCTTAACATTGCAACACATGCCAATACGGCCGGGTTAACTTATAAAGTGACATTTTAAATTTCCTGCTAAACTTCCGGTTGAAAACGTCTATGTATGATGACGTATACGCGTGACGTCAATCGTTGAAACGGAAGTATTCGGACCCCATTGAATCCAATGCAAAAAGCTCTGTTTTCATCTCAAAATTCCACAGTATTCTGGACATCTGTGTTGGTGAATCTTTTGCAATTTGTTTAATGAACAATGAAGACTGCAAAGAAGAAAGTTGTAGGTGGGATCAGTGTATTAGCGCCCGGCTACAGCAACACAACCAGGAGGACTTTGAGATGGATAGCAGACGCGCTAGCCGCCGACCTCACCTTGACTTCCTCCGTCTCCGGGCCGCCGACCGCATCTATGATCGTCGCTCCGTCGATCGCTGGAACGCAGGTGAGCACAGGTGTTGATGAGCAGATGAGGGCTGGCTGGCGTAGGTGGATAGCTAATGTTTTTAGCATAGCTCTGTGAGGTCCCGTTGCTAAGTTAGCTTCAATGACGTCGTTAGCAACAGCTTTGTTAAGCTTCGCCAGCCTGGAAAGCATTAACCGTGTAGTTACATGTCCATGGTTTAATAGTATTGTTGATTTTCTGTCTATCCTTCCAGTCAGGGGTTTATTTATTTTGTTTCTATCTGCAGTTAAGCCCGATGTGCTATCACGTTAGCTCCGTAGCTAAAGAGCTTCGCCGATGTATTGTCGTGGAGATAAAAGTCACTGTGAATGTCCATTTCGCGTTCTCGACTCTCAGTTTCAAGAGGATATAGTATCCGAGGTGGTTTAAAATACAAATCCGTGATCCACAATAGAAAAAGGAGAAAGTGTGGAATCCAATGAACCCTTGTACCTAAGTTAGGGTCAGAGCGAAAAAAGATACGTCCTGCACTGCACTCTAGTCCTTCACTCTCACTTTCCTCCTCCACGAATCTTTCATCCTGGCTCAAATTAACGGGGTAATCGTCGCTTTCTCGGTCCGAATCGCTCTCGCTGCTGGTGTAAACAATGGGGAAATGTGAGTAGCCTTTCAACCGGTGACGTCACGCTACTTCCGGTACAGGCAAGGCTTTTTTTATCAGCGACCAAAAGTTGCGAACTTTATCGTTGATGTTCTCTACTAAATCCTTTAAAGGCCTACTGAAATGATTTTTTTTAATTTAAACGGGAAAAGCAGATCCATTCTATGTGTCATACTTGATCATTTCGCGATATTGCCATATTTTTGCTGAAAGGATTTAGTAGAGAAAATCGACGATAAAGTTCGCAACTTTTGCTCGCTGATAAAAAAAAGCCTTGCCTGTACCGGAAGTAGCGTGACGTCACAGGAGCTAGTATTCCTCACAATTCCCCATTGTTTACAATGGAGCGAGAGAGATACGGACCGAGAAAGTGACGATTACCCCATTAATTTGAGCGAGGATGAAAGATTCGTAGATGAGGAACGTTACAGTGAAGGACTTGAGAGGCAGTGATGGACGTATCTTTTTTCGCTCTGACCGTAACTTAGGTACAAGCTGGCTCATTGGATTCCACACTCTCCTTTTTCTATTGTGGATCACGGATTTGTATTTTAAACCACCTCGGATACTATATCCTCTTGAAAATGAGAGTCGAGCACGCGAAATGGACATTTAAAGTGACTTTTATCTCCAAGACAATACATCGGTGACACACTTAGCTACTGAGCTAACGTGATAGCGTCGTTCTCAAATGAAGATAGAAACAAAATAAATAAACCCCTGACTGGAAGGATAGACAGAAGACCAAAAATACTATTAAACCATGTACATGTAACTACACGGTTAAAAATTCTCAGCCTGGTAAGGCTTAAAAATGCTGTTGCTAACGACGCTAAGGCTAATTTAGCAACTTAGCAACCGGACCTCACAGAACTATGATAAAACATTAGCGCTCCACCTACGCCAGCCAGCCCTCATCTTCCCATCAACAGCCGTGCTCACCTGCATTCCAGCGATCAACGGCGCGACGAAGGACTTCATCCGTGGGTTTAGCGGCAAGCATCGGCTAGGCGTATGCTTTCAGGGTAAGTAGTCCTTGTTGTGTTGCTGTAAGTATTGTAATGCCCCGCAGTGGAGAAGGAGTCACACAGACGAGGATGCGCTGCTCAATCGCTTTATTAACAAGCGGTAACTGGTTGTAGTTCAAAAAGTAACGCACACACATACACGAGCTGCTGTTAGCCAAAACTCACGCTCACACACACTCAAGTTCTCCGCCAACTCACTCGCGCATGCGCGTTCCCCAAACCCTTAAAGACACAGTACACTAATGCAAATATCACAGATATTACAGTATTGTACTTAGCCGCTAAGACACCGATCGATCCCACCTACAACGTTCTTCTTTGCAGTCTCCATTGTTCATTAAACAAATTGCAAAAGATTCACCAACACAGATGTCCAGAATACTGTGGAATTTTGTCGAAGAAAACAAGAGGCTTTTCTATCGGGTCCGATGGGGTCCAACCACTTCCGTTGCTTTTGTGACGTCACGCGCATAAATCATACCCAAAGGAGTTTTTCAACCGGAAGTGTGGCGGGAATTTTAAAATTGCACTTTATAAGTTAACCCGGCCATATTGGCATGTGTTGCAATGTTAAGATTTCATCATTGATATATAAACTATCAGACTGCGTGGTTGGTAGTAGTGGGTTTCAGTAGGCCTTTAACTTTAACAGGTTTAATCCTTTAATCCTCCTTTAGCATAACCTAGGATAGGCTCCAGCTCAACAGGATAAACGTACTTGACAGGTTTTGGATGTGAAAATAAGATACATTAACTGCTGATCAGTCCTTGTTGTTGTCAGACTTTCCCAGGCTCCAGTGGTTGTTTGTCTCAATGGGCCCTCTTATTGACTGCCAACAGTCCAGGTTTGCCTGGGGTCGGCTAGGGATAGGCTCCAGCTTGTCGTGGTAAGAGTTAGGGAAAATGGATTTCTGGTCATTTGACCTGTCTTTTGATTGACGACTGTCAGGATGTTCCACCAAAGTCAGCTAGGGTAGGCTCCAGCTTTCTATGACCATGAACCAGATAAGAGGTAAATAAAATGAATTACATTGCTGTTTGCCTATAGTTGGTGGCGTACTCCTCCTTTAGCATAACCTGGTATAGGCTCCAACTCAACAGGATAAAAGTACTTGTCAAGATTTGTATGTGGAAATAAGGGACATCACATGCCTATTAGTACTTTGTGTTGCCAGACTTTCCCCTAAAGTTAGCTGGGGTAGGCTCCAGTGGTTGTTTGTCTTAATGTATCCTGGTATGGAATGCCGTCAGTCTAGGTTCACCTGGATTCGGCTGTAGGGATAGGCTCCAACTCACCTGCCACCCTGAACGGGGTAAGCGGTATACAAAATGGATTCCTGGAAAATTACCATGTGATCTGTGATTTGATTGACTGCCAAATGTCGTTCTAGGGTGTTCCACCGAAGTCCGCTAGGGAAGGCTCCAGCTTTTTGTGACCATGAACCAGATAAGAGGTATAGAAAATGGATACATGGCTGTTTGTCTATAGTCCACGGTGTAAACCTCCTTTAGCACAAGTTACCTGGGATAGATTCCAGCTCTAACAGGACAAGTATAACTCAAGATTTGGATGGGAAAATAAGGGACGTTGACTCCTGATCAGTCCTGGGTGTTGTCAGACTTGCCCCTAAAGTTAGCTGGGGTAGGCTCCAGTGGCTGTCGGTCAAAATGTAACCTGTTATTGACTGCCAACAGTCCAGGGTGGCCCGGAGTCAGCTAGGGATAGGCTCCAGCTCATCTGTGATCCTATTGATTTTAAGGGATACAACATGTTCATGGTAGTTGGGGTCAAAGGTTAGTGAGTGTGCCATGGGCAGGTCTTCAGATGATCTCCAGGTTTATTTCGCCATGCCGCAACAAGAAGGTTATTGATTTTGACCATGCTTGAGGCATCTTGGGGTCAAAGGTCTATCGACTGTAACTTTCACAAGATTCACCTCCGTGCAAAATTTGATGCATTAGGATACATTTTTTCCTTGCTGCAATGCATTCTGGGAGTCCTCTTACAGCAATCAACCTAATTGGTGTTTTAATTGGGTAAAAAGTCCTCCGGTCAAGCTTGTGAGGCCTTGTGTTACCAGACACTTTAGTCCATTAAAGTCCTTGGGTCCACACAATGTGAGTGAACAACATGAAAAATTCTGCTTGGTTGTGTCAGGTTCACGGAGGCCATGCGTTGTGTTAAAAGAAAGTGGAGTTAAAAAGCGGAAGAATCATCCCCAGATGTTTTTCTTTTCCTTGCTGAAACACTCTTCTCAGTGAGAAATCAATAACTGTAGGTTACCGAGCGATTTCAGCTCGAACTTTTGACCTTTTTATTTCGGCAACAGCGACATCACGCTTGTATTTTCTACACCTCCAATACCAACACCACAACCACCATCCAAAGACAGCAAAACAGAGTGTGTCTCAGACAATTTGCATTTAATTTCTGTTATGCATTTCTTAACTATATTTATAAAAATTGTTTGTTAAATATATAAGCTTTATGAACCTTGGGTTAGGTGAACGGTCCTTTGGGCTGAGTGAGTGAGTGAGTGAGTGAGTGAGTGAGTGAGTGAGTGAGTGAGTGAGTGAGTGAGTGAGTGAGTGAGTGAGTGAGTGAGTGAGTGAGTGAGTGAGTGTGTGTGTGTTGTGCAGGTGTTTGAATTGTATTTGCGGGTTATATGGACGGGATCCCGTCCATATAACCCGCAAATACAATTCAAACACCTGCACAACACACAAAGTCACTCAGCCCAAAGGACCGTTCACCTAACCCAAGGTTCATAAAGCTTATATATTTACCCAAAGTTACGTACATGACACGCACGTACGGGCAAGCGATCACATGTTTGGAAGCCCGCGGGTGGGACCTGATATTCAGCTGGGAATGACTAAAACAGTAAATAAACACAAGACATATATATACTCTATTAGCCACAACACAACCAAGCTTGTATTTAATATGCCACAAATTAATCCCGCATAACAAACACCTAGGTGTTTGTTATGCTAGCTCCTAGCTACTAGCTCGAGCTAGTTATAGCTCGAGCGGGTTATATGGACGGGATCCCGTCCATACAACCCGCAAATACAATTCAAACACCTGCACAACACACACACTCACTCACTCAGCCCAAAGGACCGTTCACCTAACCCAAGGTTCATAAAGCTTATATATATTTAACCAAAGTTACGTACGTGACACGCACGTACGGGCAAGCGATCAAATGTTTGGAAGCGCAGCTGCGTACTCACGGTATTGCGTCTGCGTCTGTGTATCCAAATCAAAGTCATCCTGGTAAGAGTCTCTGTTGTCCGAGTTCTTCGATCTTGACTGCATCTTTCGGGAATGTAAACAATGAAACACCGGCTGTGTTGTTTTGCTGACTTCCCTCGCAAAATACTCCGCTTCACACCGACAACTTTCTTCTTTGCTTGCTCAGCTTCTTTCTCCATAATGCAATGAACAAATTGCAACAGATTCACCAACACAGATGTCCAGAATACTGTGGAATAATGAGATGAAAACAGAGCTATTTCGTATTGGCTTCAATGGGGAACCATACCTCTGTTTCACTGGCTACAGATACCAAAAGTTGCGATCTTTATCGTCGTTGTTCTATACTAAATCCTTTCAGCAAAAATATGGCAATATCGCGAAATGATCAAGTATGACACATAGAATAGATCTGCAATCCCCGTTTAAATAAAAAAAATTCATTTCAGTAGGCCTTTAAAGGTTAGTACTATTAGTGGACCAGCAGCACACACAATCATGTGTGCTTACGGACCGTATCCCTTGCAGACTGTATTGATATATATTGATATATAATGCAGGAACCAGAATATTAATAACAGAAAGAACCAACCTTTGGGTTTTTTGGGTTGGTGCACTAATTGTAAGTGTATCTTGTGTTTTTTATGTGTTCAATCCCCACCTTCTACCATCCTAGTCACGTCCGTTGTGTCCTTGGGCAAGACACTTCACCCTTACTCCTGATGGCTGCTGGTTAGTGCCTTGCATGGCAGCCCCCGCCATCAGTGTGTGAATGGGTGAATGTGGAAATACTGTCAAAGCGCTTCGAGTACCTTGAAGGTAGAAAAGCGCTATACAAGTATAACCCATTAATCATTTATTTAATTAAAAAAAACAACAAAAAAATGATACCGATAATAAAAAAAACGATACCGATAATTTCTGATATTACATTTTAAAGCATTTATCTACTTCATACATTAATTTGTTCTATAATATAATTAAATAATCTGTCTCATTCCTGTGCAATTGATCTGTATGAACAACAATGACATGCAGTGCAGAGTATCATAGCTGTAACAAAAGTGGCAATGTATAAAGACATGTCATAATTCCAAAACTTGAAAACTGCTTGGGAGTAATTGTTGCTATCCAACATATTTTTAAAACAAATTATGCATCGAGTTATGTGATTATAGGATTACGACTCGCTCTGCAAGAGTATACATAGTCTGAGGAATGTCAGGCTTCACGGACCTCTGTGTGAAATGCATTGTTAGTCCATGTTGCAGGATTTGTGTATGGAACTTTCCATGTGTGGTAGAACATGAACTCACACTAACAAATTCACAACATTTTTGAACATTTGGAAGCTGATCTCCGCACCGAGCGGAAACTGTAGAGCCGTGTCGTCGTGTCGCCACTTCCTGGACTGAGCAGTGGAGGAAATGACATCATGACCTTTGCGCTTCCTGAATGAACTGTCTCAGTGGTCCTATTGGGACTACGGGGAGCTGGAACTCCTGAGTCAGTAAATCAACTTTTAGTGAAGCCAAACGCTCGCTCCTCCATTCCCACATACTGTGTGGAGTTATTCAATGCAATTGGTTAAACCCTCTGCTCTTTTTCCAAATGTGTTTCAAGAATGTCAGTACCTACAAAGTGGGGACCTAAACCCACAGGCCGCCGGTTGATTGGCAGGACGCGACAATCCACGTCTCCGTGCACCAAAAAAACTAAATCCCGAACCCTGATTTCTGTTGCATCATTCGTGCTGCAGAAACAAGTCGTCATTGCAGGGCGCGGACACATGACGTCTTTGTCGCTCGCGCGGACATGTGGCGGACTATTTTCTGGCGGTGGCTGCCAGCAGTAACACGCTGGCTGCCAACGCTAACAGATGGAATCTGGCGTTGAGGGATGAGAGGTGAAAAACGCAAAGAATGAGGAACTGGGAAGAACGGGTCAGAGATTACTTTAGTTTGACTTTGTGTTCATGAGCAGTTAGCTTCAAGTGTGTCTTTTTTTTGTGGCTCTCAGCTGCATCACACACACACACACACACACGCACACACACACACTATAATTAGAAACGGGCAAGCGGCCCAGTGAGCGTCCTGCTCGCTGGCACACAATCACGGAGGTCGCTGGAAGTGTCCGCAGACGAGCGGCGGGAAGTCGCACCTGATGTCTTTGTTGCCGCGCTCCCGCCAAGCGACACGCTGCGACAGACACGACCTTGTTGCTAGGCAACATCGCTCTCTCTCCCTTTGCGACAAGTCTGCAAAGCGAGTTAACCGCGGAAGGCTTTTTGAAGCCGAGAGCGCTGCCGTCATCAAAAATATCCGGACGACTTTTTTAACAGGGCCCCGGTGGCGTGCCGCCTCGCCGATCAAAGGATTGCTGGCACGCCGCTCAAAGCCCTGTTCCCAGTATAGGCTGTGTAAACACACACTTTAAAGAGGTCAGCTGGAGGGCCGCATGGAGACGTGGACAAGGTGCTGCTTTGTGGACGGACACACCTGACTCTGATTTCACACACACACACACACACTACAAAAAACCAACTTCAAGCTATCATAATTCCATCACACGTTTCAATTAGCATATTGAGCCCCACACCATGTTTCTCCCATTGTCCAGATGCCCAGAATTATTATTTTTGAGTAATGTGTAGATAAATAACTGTACTTGGAACGTCCCCTTTCCATCGGCAGACTCGTTATGCTGCACCATCTCGTCATCTACAGAAATGGAGCCCATTTCCCTGCATATACATTGTGGATAAAGGCATGTAAAATTGTTATTATCCATCCATCCATCCATTTTCCTCCGCTTATCCAAGGTGGGATCACAGGGGCAGCAACCTAAGCAGAGAAGCCCACACTTCCCTCTCCCCAGCCACTTCGTCCAGCTCTTCCCGGGCATACTTGCCAACCCTCCCGAATTTTCCGGGAGACTCCCGAAATTCAGCGCCTCTCCCGAAAACCTCCCGGGACAAATATTCTCCCGAAAATCTCCCGATTTACAGCCGGAGCTTGAGGCCACGCCCCCTCCAGCTCCATGCGGACCTGAGTGAGGACAGCCTGTTTTCACGTCCGCTTTCCCACGATATAAACAGCGTGCCTGCCCAATCACGTTATTCCATACGAGGCGTCCGACATAGCGCCGATGAGCATGGTGCAGATGGAGAAGATCTTCTCGGCGTCCGTGTTGGCGCACACGTTGCCAAAGCCGACGCTGGTCAGGCTGCTGAGGGTGAAGTAGAGGGCGGCGATGTACGAGCTGCGCACCGACAGGCCGCCGACCGTGTTGTTGACGTAGGGCCTCTCCTGGCTTTTGCCCAGCTCATGGAGCCATCCTTGGGGAAGAGACGGGAGGACAACAGGGTGACAAGAACTAAATCATCCAGACTAGAGATAAATTGTATTATTATGTTTATCTTACCTAAAAATAAATATATTTATTAATTTATAAAAAACAAACTAAATACATTTTTACTATATTTTGCTAAAAACATCAAAATTTATTGTATTTTTATTTATATTTTTTCTGACTCCTTATTACATCCAGCCATAGAATTATACATTAAAATAAACATATTTGAAATAATGAATTTTAAATGATCATAATTATTCATTTAAAATGACCATATTTAATTATTAAAATAATTGCTTGTTTATCAACAACTTTAGCATTTTATTCATTACGTTTTGAAGCTCTCAGAAGCCAATTATGTTATATTCCTTAAGATTTATTTATGCAAGTTTGAAGTATCAATTATCTAAACACAGTTTCGTTTGCATATTTTCAGGATATATATATATATATATATATACATATATATATATATATATATATATATATATATATATATATATATATATATATATATATATATATATATATATATATGAAATACTTGACTTGGTGAATTCTAGCTGTAAATATACTCCTCCCCTACGCCCCCAACCACGCCCCCGCCCCACCCCCGACCATGCCCCCCACCCACCCCCACCTCCCGAAATCGGAGGTCTCAAGGTTGGCAAGTATGCTCCCGGGGGATCCAGAGGCATTCTCGGGCCAGCCGGGAGACATAGTCTTCCCCATGGCCTCCTACCGGTCGGACGTTCCCCAAACACCTCCCTAAGGAGGCGTTCGGGCGGCATCCTGACCAGATGCCCGAACCACCTCATCTGGCTCCTCTCCATGTGGAGAAGCAGCGGCTTTACTTTGAGCTCCTCCCAGATGACAGAGCTTCTCACCCTATCTCTAAGGGAGAGCCCCGCCACCCGGCAGCGGAAACTCCTTCTGGCCGCTTGTACCCGTGATCTTGTCCTTTCGGTCATTACCCAAAGCTCATGACCATAGGTGAGGATGGGAACGTAGATTGACCGTTAAATTGAGAGCTTTGCCTTCCGGCTCAGCTCCTTCTTCACCACAACGGATCGATACAGCGTCCGCATTACTGAAGACGCTGCACCGATCCGCCTGTCGAGCTCACGATCCACTCTTCCCTCACTCGTGAGCAAGTCTCCAAGGTACTTGAACTCCTCCACCTGGGGCAAGTTCAAACCCCGGCCGAGTCATACCAAAGACTCTAGAAATGGGACCCATTGCCTCCCTGGTTGGCACTCCGCATCAAGGGTTGGAATTGGGGGATTAAATCACCAAATGATTCCCGAGCGCGGCACACGCTGCTGCTCACTGCTCCCCTAACTTCCCAGGGGGTGAACATGGGGATGGGTCAAAAGCAGAGGACAAATTTCACCACACCTAGTGTGTGTGTGACAATCGTTGGAAGTAAGGTCTCTTCCCCAACCCGGAGACGGCCCTCCACCCTTTTCCCATAATCATTATTATGATTACTTCAAAACTGATATGGTTAACATTATAAACAAAAAAGAAAGCCATTAAGAGACTTCATAGACATCATATAGCCTGTGTTTCCCAATGCTCTCAGCATTTCCTCAACAATTTCAAGGAAAACATCAGTAGAAGAGGATGCAAAATAGAATTGTAGTGGTTTACCTTATCAATCTGCTAATCACCTCTGCAACGCCTGTTGCTAATGAAATAATGACGAAGAATATTTGCTTTTTATTGAGCAAAGTTAGCCAAATCACATAATTCTAATACATCTGGACACATGTGAGGTTTAGGCACAAGTAATGCATGTTACTTCCAGGTCCATGTAGAATGTTTTAAGACGCTATCAATGGATTTAAGAAGTTAGCAATGAACGGATGGGATTATACAATTTGGATTCTAGGGTAGGGGGAACGACTGACAAATGTCAAATAAGGGAAATAATTATTTGGGCAAAAGTGGAAAAAAATCGTAATGTGTTTTACAACACTTCAGATTTGTTTGTTTATTTATTGATAAGCAGACTACTTCCTGGATCATGAAGAATGACTTAAGACGGGGGTGTCAAACTCATTTTAGATCGGGGGCCACATGGAGAAAAATCTACTCCCAAGTGGGCCGGACTGGTAAAATCACGGCACGATAACTTAAAAATAAAGACAACTTCAGATTGTTTTCTTTGTTTAAAAATAGAACAAGCACATTCTTAAAATGTACAAATCATAATGTTGTTTTTTAACACTTACGTGTTGCAGTTAATAGTATTCTACCTTTATTTGTCGTCATTTATACTTTCTGGATTAATTATGTGATAATGTTCATCAGTCAACTCATTGGTGTTAATTTTCAATCTATCAAGATAAAAAAATAATATAAAAATCTAATTACAGGATGTTATTTATGTAGTTTGATCATTTTCTTGACTGATGTACTAACATCATATGGTTTATTTTTTACATATGTAGCATCATCTACATCGATACATAGAATTGCTATTGCGACATCTAGTGGACACATTTAGAACAGCAGTTTCTTTCATTCAAAAGTTTCGGCTCATTTTTATACTTGGCAAACTCATCCCGCGGGCCGGATAAAACCTGTTTGCGGGCCTTACGTTTGACACCCCTGACTTAAGACGTTAGGAACAGATGGACAGGATTCTTCTATTTGCATTCTGAGGTGTCACAAAGTCAAATAATTTCTCTGATTAAAAAAAAAGGGGGGGGGGGGGGGGATTTGCAATGTATGTTTGTTTCCAACTACTTTCTAAATTACTTAATAATATTGGGAAAGAGAACGACTTGCAAATGTTAAAAAGAGAAAAAAAACCTGATTAAAAAAAATTGTAATGTATGTACTACATGGTTTTAGTTTGTTAGTTTCAGGCTACTTCCTGGTTCATGGAGAATGACACAAGACGTCAACAATGGATCCTACCATTCAAATTCTGGGACGAGGGAAGCAACTTCAACTAATTCCTCAAACAAAAGTGGACAAATCGTAATACTTCAATGTTTTTGTTTGCTAGTTGACTACTTCCTGGTTCGCGGAGAATGACTCAAGAAGTTAGCAATGGACAGACGAGATACCATTTGAATTCTAGGGTAGGAGTAATGACTGAATGTCAAATAGAGAAAATAATTATGCGAACAAAAGTGGAAAAAAATAGGAATGTGCTATACTTGGTTTTGATCTGTTAGCTAACTACTTCCGGGTTCATGTAAAATGACTCAAGGCGTTATCAATGGGCTGACAAACATGGGAAAAATGTTTGTGTTTGTGTTTTTACCACACTGTTTTTTATGTTTATTGACAAGTAGACTACTTCCTTGCCTGGTTAATGAAGAATTACTTAAAACGTTAGCAACATATGGACAGAATTCTACTATTGGCATTCTCGGGTGTGGGGAAGGATTCATAAATGTCAAAAAGTAAAAATAATTCCTTTAATAAGAAAGTGGGGGAAACATTGATATGTATGATACTACAGAGTTTATGGATTGTCGCCTATTTAGCAGGCTAGCTACATCCTGGTTCATGGAAAATGACTTCAAGTACCAGTAGAGTGGAAAAACAAGTTGACTTTATTTGCTTATTTGTGTTTAATTGTATCCGTTAGACCATATCCAATTGCGAGAACACTGTTTAAACGTTACAAAGCGCCATTTTTAATATTCTGCTTCGAATACCCTCGGCTATTTTCGGAGATTGACATCACGGCAGTAACGTTTCTGCACTCTGACCATATCATCAGATCAGTTCTACTGGAAATACGCAAAAATTAGACCGAGATGTAGTGTTTATCATTCACAATTCTTTATATAAGACAAGAACATGTTCCAAAATCGTAAATAAATAGCTAACAACTGATTCAACAGCTCAAGGGGCTTCTGTTGCGCTCATTATACTCCCTCTAAAAACATCCAGAAAGCGCTAACCATACCCCATTTACATGTCATAACCTAAAAATTAACCAAATATGAGTGATATTGTTATTATAAGCGCCAAGTCAGACAATTTCAACGGCGCGATAATTGCAATAAGCTAATTGTAGCTTATGCAGCTATTGTTGACACACTGAGCCGACGGCTGCTTCCGCTTCATCTCAAACTTGCTAAAAGTAAATTCTAGATTATAATTCATGCATCTCTCACTTGGTAGTAGACAAATGTGACCATAGACCGACAGGCTGGTCGACTTTCCCATCATTGCGAAATAGACCCCAAGAAACGCTTCCTGTAGGAACTTTTTTTTAACCCTCCGTGAGTATTGCGATTGATTTAGAGAGATTGGAAATAATACAGTAAGCCTTTGTTTGTTTTTTGTTTTTTTATGATTAGCTTGTATGTTTAGCACCTAGAAATACTGCGGATGGTACTGTTTTAATAAAGCTACTTATTACTCATCCTCTTTGTGTTCGGGCTCAAAAATATAAGGTCCTGGATTATACTTTTCCCAAAGTAGTGGTTGTTGGCTCCCACAAAGTCTGCTTGATTAGCATTGTTGTTGATGGGGAAGGGATCTGTGGTTCCTAGCGCTACGTCACAGATCACGTGACTGGTTTGTTCGTTCTCTCTCAAAATGGCTCGGGAATCTGTGAGATTGACACTATTTTGATCATATCTATTTAACAGAATCAGAATCAGAAAAACTTTATTAATCCCCGAGGGGAAATTAAGATTTTCAGCACAATCCCATTCAAGATCAGACAAACATTACAGGGAGACAGAACAGGATCGCTGACGGTTCTGCCAACTTCCGGCGCCCCTTACAAAAAAGGTGAGAAACAGGTAAACGCTCGGGGGCGGGGGTTGAGAAAAAACAAATTTCAGTCTAAACCTAAGCCCCTGGAGAGGGGGTCCAAACTGAGGCCAAGGAAGAAAAAAGCCCTCTTAGCCATAGCACACAAACATGTGTGTAAGAGGGAAACATCAAAGAACACAAAGGCCATTAAAGACATTAAAAGAGCAGAGCTGATGCAACCAGCCACTTCTACACACAGCCACAAAAGTAAAACAACAAAACAAAAAAAAACATATACACTGTGGTGGCCCCTGCGGTGTTCCATGCCATTAATTTCCCCTCGGGGATTAATAAAGTATTTCTGATTCTGATTCTGATCATCTTCGGTGGGGGGAGCATGGCCAGAGACAGGAGCAGACCCAACAAAGCAAAGAGAGCTTTCCACCCTCGACCGCCCACCAACTCTCGGCGAGTGTCCAGTCCGCATGGATGAGCGAGGATACGTTCAAGGAGACCGAGGTGTCCGATACCTGCTCATTCAGCCAAGACACTAATCCGCAAACTTTGGAAGTCTCGTGGTGTCATAAATCAGATATATATGATAATATATTCAATATAGAGGCTACTTCTTTTTCCACTCTCCTGGTACTTTAAGACGTCAGCAATGGACTGACGGATACGACCGTTTCAATATTGGTAGGGGGTATGGCTCGCAACTGTGAAAGAGAAGAAAGAATCCTGGCACCAAAGTGAAAAACATTGCAACGTATGTACTACACCTTTTTTGTTTAGCAGTTACAAGCTACTTCCTGGTTCATTGAGAATGACACAAGACGCTAACGAGGGACTGACAGGATTCTTCCATTTTCATTCTGGGGCAAGGTAAGCAATAATTCCTCAAACAAAAGTGAAAATAATCATAAAGTGCGTTACTGTACTTCAATGTTTTGTTTGTCAGCTAACTACTTTCTGTTTCGTGGAGAATTACTTAAAGACTACAGATGTCCGATAATATCGGACTGCCGATATTATCGGCCGATAAATGCTTTAAAATGTAATATCGGAAATTATTGGTATCAGTTTCAAAAAGTAAAATGTATGACTTTTTAAAACGCCGCTGTACGGAGTGATACACGGACGTAGGGAGAAGTACAGAGCGCCAATAAACCTTAAAGGCACTGCCTTTGCGTGCTGGCCCAATCACATAATATCTACGGCTTTTCACACACACAAGTGAATGCAAATCATACTTGGTCAACAGCCATACAGGTCACACTGAGGGTGTCCACATAAACAACTTTAACACTGTTACAAATATGCACCACACTGTGAACCCACACCAAACAAGAATGACAAACACATTTCGGGTGAACATCCGCACCGTAACACAACAGAACAAATACCCAGAACCCCTTGCAGCACTAACTCTTCCGGGACGCTACAATATACGCTACCCCCCCCCCCCCCCCCCCCTCAACCCCGCCCCCCTAACCCAGCCCACCTCAACCTCCTCATGCTCTCTCAGGGAGAGCATGTCCCAAATTCCAAGCTGCTGTTTTGAGGCATGTTAAAAAAAATAATGCACTTTGTGACTTCAATAATAAATATGGCAGTGCCATGTTGGCATTTTTTTCCATAACTTGAGTTGATTTATTTTGGAAAACTTTGTTACATTGTTTAATGCATCCAGTGGGGCATCACAACAAAATTAGGCATAATAATGTGTTAATTCCACGACTGTATATATCGGTATCGGTTGATATCGGAATCGGTAATTGAGAGTTGTACAATATCGGAATATCGGATATCTGCAAAAAAGCCATTATCGGACATCTCTACTTAAGACGTTAGCAATGGACAAACTGGATTCTGTCATTTGAATTCTGGGTGAGGGTGACAACTTGCAAAT
The DNA here is from genome assembly GCF_033978785.1 of Entelurus aequoreus. Classification (NCBI taxonomy): domain Eukaryota; kingdom Metazoa; phylum Chordata; class Actinopteri; order Syngnathiformes; family Syngnathidae; genus Entelurus; species Entelurus aequoreus. The sequence continues at coordinate 27,439,170 of NC_084751.1, read as the reverse complement.
GTCAAAAAGATAAAATAATTCCGAGGTACATTTTTAAAAATTGTAACACATACTCAACAGTTTTTTTGTTTATTAGCTAGCAGGCTACTTCCTGGTTCATGGAGAAGAAATAGGCTGATGGGTTGGGAAGTGGGGGAATGTTGTCCATGATTAATAAGGGAGAAAATAGACTGAAAATTAGAGATGTCCGATAATGGCTTGTATGCCGATATTCCGATATTTTCCAACTGTTAATTACCGATTCCGATATCAACCGATATCGATATATACAGTCGTGGAATTAACACATTATTATGCCTAATTTTGTTGTGATGCCCCGCTGGATGCATTAAACAATGTAACAAGGTATTTCAAAATAAATCAACTCAAGTTATGGAAAAAAAAATGCCAACTTGGCACTGCCATATTTATTATTGAAGTCACAAAGTGCATTTTTTTAAACATGCCTCAATACAGCAGCTTGGAATTTGGGACATGCTCTCCCTGAGAGAGCATGGGGAGATTGAGGTGGGCGGGGTTTGGGGGGTGGGGGGGGGTTGGTAGCGGGGGGTGTATATTATAGCGTCCTGGAAGAGTTAGTGCTGCAAGGGGTTCTGGGTATTTGTTCTGTTGTGTTTATGTTGTGTTACGGTGCGGATGTTCTCCCGAAATGTGTTTGTCATTCTTGTTTGGTGTGGGTTCACAGTGTGGCGCATATTTGTAACAGTGTTAAAGTTGTTTATACGGCCACCCTCAGTGTGACCTGTATGGCTGTTGACCAAGTATGCATCGTATTCACTTGTGTGTGTGAAAATCCGTAGGTATTATGTGATTGGGCTGGCACGCAAAGGCAGTGCCTTTAAGGATTATTGGCGCTCTGTACTTCTCCCTACGTCCGTGTACCACTCCGTACAGCGGCGTTTTAAAAATTCATAAATTTTACTTTTTGAAACCGATACCGATAATTTCCGATATTACATTTTAAAGCATTTATCGGCCGATAATATCGGCAGTCCGATATTATCGGACATCTCTACTGAAAATCATGTGTTGTGGTAAAAACAATAGCGATAACCACCAATAATAAAACGAATAAAAACATTAGTATGGGCAACAAGTCAGCAGCCAATCAGGTTGCATTTTCTGAAAGAAAAAAAAAAAAATCAATAGAAGAGCAAATCACTTTTGTGTGCTGATGTTTAATATTCACAGCTGGAGGCAGAAGCCCCAGGCACTGTCTCGATGACATCAAACAATGTCGCCATTGTGGCCACCCCGCCACCATTGCCGCGGCGCTCGTCGGTGGCCTCAGCGTGACCGAGACGGGGGTCCTCCTGAATGGGGCGATGAATGGTGCTTTGTCTGCTACCTCGCGTCTCAAGTGCAGCCCCACACACACACACACACACACACACACACACGCACACAGTTGAAGAGGGTAGAAAACACATTGAAACATTACATGAGATCTCATTAAGCCAACACACACAGACATGAGACTGGGGGGGGGGGGGGGGGGGCGGGGGGGGAACAGATAATGAACGACTCTAAGGAGCTGAATGATGCTGCAGCCCACACACACGCTATAATTATCATATATATCATACCACAGCTAAATGTTGAATTGTTTAAATAAAAAAACATTTGATTTAATTAAGCTTGGTGCTATTGTCGAAAGGAAGCGTGGGCAGGCAGGAGTGTTAGCTTGAGGGACCTAATGGAAATTCAACGCTTCACTCGTCGAGACATTCCAAACAGGCACTTTAGAGGACGACCTTTGGTGCCGAACGCCCGGGATTAAGCCTCAACTAAAAACACGGGTCACAACTGGTGTTAAGTGTCTCCTAAGAGGCTACAGGACGTCTTTAAAAGTTTGCTCCGCGCGAAGTTCCTCCGGGCTGACCTCTGACAGGTGAACTTACGCCCTCGAGTCAGCGGGGGGCAATGTTGCAGGTCAAGTGTGTGGGAGATACGGGAAACATGGCTCCGATTTGAGGTTCAGGTCGAGAAAAAGAAGTCCGCATGTGGACGCAGCCGTAGGAAACGCAAATGAACAACAAACAGGGATGCACAAGGGTTGTACGGTTTACCGGTATTAATACAGTACCGCGATACTAATGAATCATATTCAGTACTATACCGCCTCTGAAAAGTACCAGTCCGCCACCTTCTGAATCACTAATCCTTGCCTCCATGGCGACAAATAAAGTAAGTTTCTTACAAGTATCATCCCTGCATGATGAGGAATAGCTAAACATGCTTCACTACACACCTTAGCTCACCGGCGTCACAATGTAAACAAACGCCATTGGTGGATCTACACCTAACATCCACTGTAATGATACCAAGTACAGTAGCGTATCTAGTCAATACTACTATGATTACATCGATATTTTTTGGTACCACAACATCTTCTTTTGTTTTTGTTTTATTTGTATTATGTTTATAAACTCAGGAAATACGTCCCTGGACACATGAGGACTTTGAATATGACCAATGTATGATCCTGTATTGACTTGGTATTGGATTGATACCCAAATTTGTGGTATCATCCAAAACTAATGTAAAGTATCGAAACAAGAGAAGAATAAGTGATTATTACACTTTAACAGAAGTGTAGATAGAACATGTTAAAGGAGAAAGTAAGCAGATATTAACAGTAAATAAACAAGTGGATTAATAATTCATTTTTACAGCTTGTCCCTCATAATGTTGACAAAATAATAGAATGATAAATGACACAATATGTTACTGCATATGTCAGCAGCTAAATTAGGAGCCTTTGTTTGTTTACTTACTACTAAAAGAAAGTTGTCTTGTATGTTCACTATTTTATTTAAGGACAAAATTGCAATAAGAAACATATGTTTAATGTACCCTAAGATTTTTTGTTAAAATAAAGCCTTTTTTTTTTTTAGGAAAGTATGAAAGTATCGAAATACATTTTAAAATATTTGTATCGGGACAACACTATTTGGCAATGGCGATCACAAACTTTTCCCCAAAAATCAGCCAATACTGATCGATCAGCACATCCCAAGTTATTAAATGAATATTGTGTAAATAAAACAATAAAATATTTATTTCTAATTGTGTTGGTCTCGTATAGATCTCCTCTCTGATCATCTTATTGACAAACCTTTTAGACAGGCCGATCAAAACCATTGATTTTGTTTTTGAAACTGATTTGTGACTTATTGATAAGTGTGAGAGGTTATCGGGCTGGTCATAATTTGCGCCTCTCCCAGGCGGATTGATTACGCCATCGATCGCTCATTACAGCGTCCGCCGCGTGTTTGGTCTCTCTTTAACGGCGAGATCGTTTTGTCCACGCCAATTAGGCCAGTCGGTCGAGGAATGCGAGGGAGAGGGGTCACATCACATGACCCTGTTCTTATTTCCACCCGCCTTCACATGGTACGTGCAATTAAACGACACCTCCCGTCCAAAGGAAACAGGTTGGTGTTGAAAAAATACTGAATCTATATTTGTGTCAACATGCGGCGTAAAAGTGAGCTGCACAGCCAGCCAAGTGTTTGAATGTTTATAGAAAACTTTTAAAGAACGCTGACTGAGCCGTGACCTGGCAGGAAGTCCAAAACCTGACTGTGATGTTTGCTCCAAGACCTTCAAATACACACGCTCAGAGGACACAACATTAGGTACACCTGCAGCATCTTAGACAAACTTTATTGATCCACAAGGGAAATCGTTCCACGCAGTAGCTCGGTTACAAAGGATGGAAAGGATAAGGATGGAAAGGATAATGCACAAAAAGAGGGCGAAAACAAAAGCTATAAAGTAGACTAAAAATGTACCATAGTAGCAATATAAAAGATAACATATATGTAATATTTACATATTATATATACAGTGTCTAAGAGGAAATGACTTTGCCTTAATGCAAAACACACACACAAATAAATGGACTTCTTAAAGGTAGTCAAAAGAAATAAAGTCAGTGCTTGATGTTACTGGATAGATAGATAGATAGATAGATAGATAGATAGATAGATAGATAGATAGATAGATAGATAGATAGATAGATAGATAGATAGATAGATAGATAGATAGATAGATAGTACTTTATTGATTCCTTCAGGAGAGTTCCCTCAGGAAAATTAAAATTCCAGCAGCAGTGTACAGAATTGAGATCAAATTTAAAAAGTAAATAATGGGGTTATAAATGGAAACAAAATAGATAAATATTACAATAAGAATAAAAATAAAAAGCAACAATGAGAATAAAAATATAACCGTAAAATAAGAATATAACAAGAGAAACTAGACCAGTGGTTCTTAACCTTGTTGGAGGTACCGAACCCCACCAGTTTCATATGCGCATTCACCGAACACTTATTTAGTGAAAAATAAAATGTTTTTTTCACAATTTAATCTTAATTTATGAATATTAATCATGAAATTACTTGTATGTTATTATATTAAAGAAATACTAATAAAGATATATTTTACAAACAGAAAGTTACAGGAATGTACACATGAGCCCATGTTTACATCTCATTGTGCAAAATGTGAATGTTTTAGTGGTAACTAAATGTGATATCTGAAAGGGGTACACATTATTTCCAAAGCAGGAACCCCACCCAGACATACAATACTAGTACACATCTCATGAAAAACACAATTTTTTGTTATTGTCATTGTAAGTGGGCCTAAACACTTATATTAGAAAATAGTCTCATGGAAATGACTGCTGTCATTTGATTATAATAATAAAATATTTAACTTGTTATTTAGTCAGGTTTGGGACAGGTGTGCTGCTGGTGTGACCACAGTGCATGTGCACGTCTGACGTCGCTCACATGTGCTCCACTGAATGCTCAAGGAGTTTTTACGTTTTCTCATGCATATGGAAAATTAGAGGGAACATTGTTTGGGAGTATCCATAATACGCCGATAGGAAGAAGTTTTTATTTACACGATGAGTCGGGTGTGTCTTGACCTCCGCGGCGGAGGCTCCGCCGAACCCCTGAGGCCGACTCACCGAACCCCTAGGGTTCGATGGAACCCAGGTTAAGAACCACTGAACTAGACAGTAGGGGCCATGTTATGAAAGATAAAATAATGGAGGCTAAAATAATGATATACACTACCGTTCAAAAGTTTGGGGTCACATTAAAATGTCCTTATTTTCAATGAAGATAACTTTAAACTAGTCTTAACTTTAAAGAAATACACTCTATACATTGCTAATGTGGTAAATGACTATTCTAGCTGCAAATGTCTGGTTTTTGGTGCAATATCTACATAGGTGTATAGAGGCCCATTTCCAGCAACTATCACTCCAGTGTTCTAATGGTACAATGTGTTTGCTCATTGGCTCAGAAGGCTAATTGATGATTAGAAAACCCTCGTGCAATCATGTTCACACATCTGAAAACAGTTTAGCTCGTTACAGAAGCTACAAAACTGACCTTCCTTTGAGCAGATTGAGTTTCTGGAGCATCACATTTGTGGGGTCAATTAAACGCTCAAAATGGCCAGAAAAAGAGAACTTTCATTTGAAACTCGACAGTCTATTCTTGTTCTTAGAAATGAAGGCTATTCCACAAAATTGTTTGGGTGACCCTAAACTTTTGAATTGTAGTGTAGATAAATGTTTTCTTTGGCACTGTCACATGGTGACTTTATTCTCATAATATTTAGAACGTGTCCTTGTAATATTTTAAACGTACTCTTGCAAAATGTTTGACGTACCGTATTTTCCGGACCATAGGGCGTTTTGGATTATAAGGCGCATCGCCGATGAATGGTCTATTTTCAATCTTTTTTTATATATTAGGCGTACCGGATTATAGGGCGCATTAAAGGAGTCATATTTTTTATTTCTAAATGGAAAACACTTCCTTGTGGTCTACATCAGTGGTCCCCAACCACCGGGCCGGAGGGAGGGAGGTTTTTTGGGTTGGTGCACTAATTGTAAGTGTATCTTGTGTTTTTTATGTTGATTTAATAAAAAAAACAAAAACAAAAATATTTAAAAATTTTTAAAATTTTTAAATATTTTTGTTTTTGTTTTTTTATTAAATCAACATAAAAAACACAAGATACACTTACAATTAGTGCACCAACCCAAAAAACCTCCCTCTCACATTCACACTCATTCACACAAAAGGGTTGTTTCTTTCTGTTATTAATATTCTGGTTCCTACATTATATATCAATATAGATCAATACAGTCTGCAGGGATACAGTCCGTAAGCACACATGATTGTATTTTTTTATGACAAATATATATATATATATATATATATATATATATATATATATATATATATATATATATATATATATATATATATATATATACCATTATCACTCGCCAGCCCTAATATACCAAAGTTTATTTTCCATAATATTGCGAAACAAAACGCCAAATAATATGTCTTACCTTATACACACACCAAAATAATATTCATATGTCTAATGCGCCAACAATCCATCAAGCGGTGCGGCTTCATAGCTTACCAAAGTCGTACTAAAACATTTTGATAGATTTTTGAGTGCCGTGTGTAATGTTCTATATTTTCAATGGAACGTGTAAAATGTTGGTGTTGTTTACTCGAGTCATATTGCATGTATCTCTTATGTTTGACTGCCATCTACTGGTCACACTTATCATTACACCATGTACCAAATAAAATTGTTTTGAGGTCGGAAAGCAAAACCAGTATTATTCCGTACATTAGGCGCACCGGGTTACAAGGCGCACTGACGAGTTTTGAGGGGAAAAAATGATTTTAAGAGCGCCTTATAGTCCGGAAAATACGGTGGTATTGTAATATTCAAATGTATATTTTTTTAACCTGAGAAGTCCGACTTTATTCCCGCAATACTGCAATGTTATTTTCCTAAAATGATGACCTCTTTCTCATAATTTTTACTTCTTGTAAAATGACAAGATAATTCGGATAATGTTTTTACTTTTATCTTCATAGCTCTGAATATTAGTTTCTTATAAGAGTGTTACTTTATTCTTGTAATACCCCAACTTTATTCCCGTAATATTCAGACTTTTTCTCATATTTTTAAAAAAAAGTAAATGGTCTGTATTTAAACCCAATGCGCTTTACATTATACGTCACTTCACCCATTAACACACAAATCTTGACCTCATTTTTGTAATTGTACATCTTTATTCATGTCCAATTGCAACATTGTGTAAAATATTTTTTATGTTATTTCATCCCTTATTGCTGGTAAAATTTCTCAGAATAAAAAAACAACTTAATTCTACAGTTAGGTGACTATCATTATAAAATAATGACTATAATCTGACTAAATGGTGCCAAGGAAAGGGATTTTCACTCCTGTCCCGTCCTAAACCCAGACCACAGTACAATAAAAAAACAACTGTGCATAACTGTGCTTTTATTTGATTTGGTTTGCTGTCATTGCGTTTACATTATATTTATATGGCAGGATCACAAATTGTTCTATTTAATCTATTTGTTATGGTGGGGTTGCATGTTAATGCGCGGATTGTTTCCCCAAGATGCAGACGGAACTCCGGAGGCAGCGTGCATGTAGGACAAGGATTTATTTTCCATAAGTCAGACAGGATCTACAAATAAACAAAACAAGCGTGCCGATAGCACAGGAAGCTATGGAAAAGCTAACAGGAAAGTTTAGCATATAAACAAGACAGAGGAAGCAAACAAGACAGCCAGACCGAGTGTGGCGAAAGGCAGGAATAAATAGCTCTCTGTTTAGTGCCCGGGAGCAGGTGAGCGACCCGAACACTAATTAGAGGCAGGTGGAAAATAATCAGCACCCATGGCAACCAAGAAAACACAAACCCAGGGGTGCTGAAACAGAACTAAGGGAGTCTTTAAACTAAAAGAAAACATGATCCGGGCAACAGATCAGCACACTATTCTGTTTAGAATATATTCCTATTAACCTACGCTGTTTAGTACATACTCTATTCATGTCCTATTCTAGTAGTTCTCAAACTTTTTTTCGCCAACTACCACCTCAGAAAATCAATCAATGTTTATTTATATAGCCCTAAATCACAAGTGTCTCAAAGGGCTGTACAAGCCACAACGACATCCTCGGTACAGAGCCCACATACGGGCAAGGAAAAACTCACCCCAGTGGGACGTCGGTGAATGACTATGAGAAACCTTGGAGAGGACCGCATATGTGGGTAACCCCCCCTCTAGGGGAGACCGAAAGCAATGGATGTCGAGTGGGTCTGACATAATATTGTGAAAGTTCAGTCCACAGTGGATCCAACACATCAGCGGGAGTCCAGTCCACAGCGGGGCCAACAGGAAACCATCCCGAGCGGAGACGGGTCAGCAGCGCAGAGATGTCCCCAACCGATGCACAGGCTAGTGGTCCACCCGGGGTCCCGACTCTGGACAGCCAGCACTTCATCCATGGCCACCGGACCTGTGCAACTCCCCCTCGCAAGGGACAGGGGAGAAGAGGAGAGAAGAAAAGAAACGGCAGATCAACTGGTCTAAAAAAGGGGGGTCTATTTAAAGGCTAGATTATACAAATGAGTTTTAAGATGGGACTTAAATGCTTCTACTGAGGTAGCATCTCTAACTGTTACCGGGAGGGCATTCCAGAGTACTGGAGCCCGAATAGAAAACGCTCTATAGCCCGCAGACTTTTTTTTGGCTCTGGGAATCACTAATAAGCCGGAGTTCTTTGAACGCAGATTTCTTGTCGGGACATATGGTACAATACAATCGGCGAGATAGGCAGGAGCTTGACCGTGTAGTATTTTATACGTAAGTAGTAAAACCTTAAAGTCGCATCTTAGGTGCACAGGAAGCCAGTGCAAGTGAGCCAGTATAGGCGTAATATGATCAAACTTTCTTGTTTTTGTCAAAAGCCTTGCAGCCGCATTTTGTACCAACTGTAATCTTTTAATGCTAGACATAGGGAGGCCCGAAAATAAAACGTTACAGTAATCGAGACGAGACGTAACGAACGCATGGATAATGATCTCAGCGTCGCTAGTGGACAAGATGGAACGAATTTTAGCGATATTACGGAGATGAAAGAAGGCCGTTTTAGTAACACTCTTAATGTGTGACTCAAACGAGAGAGTTGGGTCGAAGATAATACCCAGATTCTTTACAGAGTCGCCTTGTTTAATTGTTTGGTTGTCAAACAATTAAACAGTTGGTACACCACCATAATGACCAACATCAAAATACAGTAGCGTAGTAGGCCTAAATATTCATTAAAAACAAGACCGAAGTTTTATTTAACAAGTACCGTATTTTCTGGACCATAGGGCGCACCGGATAATAAGGCGCACTGGCAATTAGCGGGTCTATTCAGGTCTTTCTTCATATAAAAGGCGCACCGGATTATAAAGTGCAATAAAGGAGTCATAATATGATTTTTTTCTAAATTGAAAACACTTCCTTGTGGTCTACATAACATGTAATGGTGGTTTTTTGGTCAAAATGTTGCATAGATTATGTTTGACAGACCATCTTCAAGTCGCTTTCTGACAGTCGCTTCAGGATGCGCCGTTTTATGGGCTGTCTTATTTACGTGGCTCACCTTTGACAGCGTTTTTTCTCTGTCATCTTTGTTGTAGCGTGCAAAGACGGGAGTGGAAGAAGTGTCAAAAGATGGAGCTAACTATTTTAATGACATTCAGACTTTACTTCAATCAATAACGTAGCAGCATATTATCATCCGGAAACAACAACACCGGAAATGTGTCCCGTGAAAAACCGTCCGACCGGAACTCTCTAATAACTAAAGATCCTCGGGTGAATAATGTAAACTCACTATACCTGTATGTTTTAGCGCTTTCCTGGCAAGTTTACTGACAGATATAAAGAAGAACTTGACACTAATTTATATTAGGAATGGCAACAGCGGAGGATGAATGTCACATAACAATAAAATAGAGGAAAAGAAGAAGCTTATCGACTACGGCGTCGGCACGGACTACAACGGTGGATGCGGGCAAATTTTCAGGATTTATGTAGATCCCAAATACAGATCAGCAGGTACCAGAAGGTAAGAAAAGTCTCTTTTGCATAATTTTGCCAAACAAAACGCCAGATAATATGTCTTACCTTATACACACACCATAATAATACTCGTATGTTGAAGCACAGTTCAATCCATCAAGCAGTGCGGCTTCATGGCTTACCAAAGTCGTACTAAAATGTTTTTATAGATTTTTGAGCGCCGTGTGTAATGTTCTATATTTTCAATGGAACATATAAAATGTTGGTGTTGTTTACTTGAGTCATATTGCAGTCTACACGTCTCTCTCATGTGTGACTGCCATCCACTGGTCACACTTATCATTACACCATGTACCAAATAAAATTGCTTCGAGGCCGGTAAGCACAACCAAAATTGCTCCGTACATTAGGCGCACCGGGTTATCAGGCGCACTGTCGAGTTTTGAGAAATTGAAAGGATTTTAAGTGCGCCTTATAGTCCCGAAAAATACGGTAACTGAAATAAATGTGTAAAATATACACATTTTAAGGTATGGCATAAGAAAACGTTTCTCCTACAGTTTACACTAGCTTGTATTTGTATGCATTGCATCATGCACCTCATCCTTTTAGCACCCTTTTCTTTCTCACCACCACACACACACACACACACACACACACTCACACACACACACACACACACACACACACACACACTCACACACACTTAATGTTCATGTGCGAAAAGTCTTGCTGTCAGACATGTTAGTGTAGGTTTGTGTCTGTCACCTTGCAATATCAGACACCTACCTACCACCTTGCGGCCTTCCTGAGGAGGAGAAAAAAAAGAGCAAGTAAAGAAAACACCCTTAAAGAGGAAAAAGGGTGCGAGACAGAAGTCTTCCTACTTTGTTCTTTGTCTATGTAACCCCCGCCTTTTCGGCCTCTTTCTTTTGCTGCCTTTGACCTCCACCCCCCCAGCACAAAAACGCGTCACGGGGAGGTGACACACGCACACTTGAGTGAGGTCAAGGAGAGGCTGCCCTGGTCGTGAGACAAGCTCTGTCCCCCAGGGGCGCTGTCTCGCCCTCCCGAAGGGGACCGCGGGCAGCATGACAAGGACATAAGCAAAAGGGGGTAGGGGTGGGGGGAGGTATCCGTTTGACCTCTTTGGGATGTCGGGCGGGGGGGTCCCATGAGGGGGGAGGGGTCTTGGCTAACAAACACAGTTAACGAGGCAGCGGCATCAGGATTGTTGTTTGCGAGAAGATAAGAAAGGCGACAAAGGAACACTCACAGGGGTGCCTTTGGTGGGCGTGATGTGTTCACTGTCTTTGGGAATTGGCGGCATCAATGTTTCACTATGAGGAGATTCCTGTTGCTTCTCTAGTGTGTGAAATGTAAGATATAAGACTTTTGTGCTGTGTGGTAGAATGTATACATACAGTATATATATATATATGTGTATGTACACTACCGTTCAAAAGTTTGGGGTCACCCAAACAATTTTGTGTAATAGCCTTCATTTCTAAGAACAAGAATAGACTGTCGAGTTTCAGATGAAAGTTCTCTTTTTCTGGCCATTTTGAGCGTTTAATTGACCCCACAAATGTGATGCTCCAGAAACTCAATCTGCTCAAAGGAAGGTCAGTTTTGTAGCTTCTGTAACGAGCTAAACTGTTTTCAGATGTGTGAACATGATTGCACAAGGGTTTTCTAATCATCAATTAGCCTTCTGAGCCAATGAGCAAACACATTGTACCATTAGAACACTGGAGTGATAGTTGCTGGAAATGGGCCTCTATACACCTATGTAGATATTGCACCAAAAACCAGACATTTGCAGCTAGAATAGTCATTTACCACATTAGCAATGTATAGAGTGTATTTCTTTAAAGTTAAGACTAGTTTAAAGTTATCTTCATTGAAAAGTACAGTGCTTTTCCTTCAAAAATAAGGACATTTCAATGTGACCCCAAACTTTTGAACGGTAGTGTATATATATACTGTATATATATGTATATATTTATTAGAGATGTCCGATAATATCAGACTGCCGATATTTTCGCCATACTTGTTTAACAGCCATACAGGTCACACTGAGGGTGGCCGTATAAACAACTTTAACACTGTTACAAATATGCTCCACACTGTGAACCCACACCAAACAAGAATGAGCGAGAACATCCGCACCGTAACACAACATAAACACAACAAAACAAATACCCAGAACCCCTTGCAGCACTAACTCTTCCGGGACGCTACAATATAGACCCCCCGCTGCCCCTCCCCCACCTAATTACTGTTAAATTACTGTTAAAGTAATAAACATTTTTGTAATTCTTTGAATGTATCTTCGTCAAATGATGACTTAAATAACTTTATTATAATTGCATCATTTGATTTTGAACAGTATTGATGTTTATATTCTGACTTTATAAACATAATTTCTCATCTTCCTCCTCTTAATTGCGTGACTTAATTTTGTATCACAAAGTTATCCTTGTGTGCTTATTTTCATCATCATTTTGACTTTATTTTGTACAATTATGACTGAGATATGCGATATTGTGTCACTTTGGCCAGATTCCTGTCGTGTTTACCTGGCGTGAAAATATGATTTTGTGTGATCTGCTGAAAGTGAGCTTGTGACATGGCCCTCTGTGTTTCACAATAGACACACAACCCCCCACCTCTCTCACACACGTCTACACACGCTAGACTCGCCATGTTGCCAGATGGGCTTGTGTCCCCCCCATCGCCAGACAAATTAAGTTTGGGCCCCCCAGATTAATATTCAGGCAAAGCACTGGCTCTGTATAATTGAATCATGATGCCACGAGTGTACAACAGGGGCTACTTTAGATGCAGCCACCATGCACACACACACACATGCACACACACACACACTTGCCAGCGTCAAGGGTTGGCTGCCAGCTGTGTATCCTGTCATGAATACAGAATGGCTGGTGTCTGCACACCGTATACTTTTAGAGCAGATTGTCCCTAAGTGTCACATTTTCAGATCCAATTCAAAATCTCCATTGAAAATCTGCTCTTTTAAAAACTAATAAAGTTTTGTTTAATTTTGCATGAATTGAACATTCTCTTTATGAGTGTGCATGTAGTTTGCAGTGTACTGCATCAGACTGGGAGTTGTTTCTATTATTTTGGCAACATTATTTAGCTGCATTAGGGGGTCAACACATCCAAAGCTGACTGATATTATCTATAAAATCACACATTTTTTTGATGCAACTCTTGTATTGGAATTTAAACCAGCTGGTGCAAGTGAAGCCAATGAAGTAAAAAGATGTATGGAACCTGCACTGATGTTATAAAAAAAAAACACAAAAAAAACCCCTTGGGCACAGTACGCTATAGGTGAATCTATTGTAAGTTTCCTTTTGATGATGGTTTCCTTTTGATAATGTATGCTGTCTCTCTGGATGCTGCTGTTGTTTTCTAATGCTTTTGCATGCTGTAAACAAAGTGTTTATATGTTTGTCACTACCTTTTAGTGGCCTTTGTATTCGAGAAAACATGCCATTTTTAGGAATCACTTCCTCAAAACATCACCCGCATATTTGGTTTAATATTTAACGAGAGAACCTAGCATGGAAGCTAAGTGAAATACAGTTTAGTCCCTGAGGGAATATCCGCATACTTCTTTCGGATTGCCAAATTCACTCCCTGGAACTTCTTTTGTTTGAAGTCATGTCAACAGTACATTTCTAACACGACAATGATACTTTTTGATCAAATATGTATAATAACCCAAATGTAAAGAATAACATTTTCTTTTAAAAAAATGAACACTTACTTTAAAACTGCTACCTGGAGTCAAATAATAAGATAGGAATAGTAAGCATATGCTGACTTAAGGGGTGTCCAAACTTTTTCCACTGAGGGCCGCACACAGAAAATTTTAAGCATGCGGGGGCCATTTTGATATTTTTCATTTTCAAACCATAATAAATATATGGATTTTTTATTTTTTTTAACCTATAGGGCTCCCGGGGACCATAAAGGGTGTCAGTCATTAAACTGTTAAAAATGAGTCAAATTATTATTATTATTTTTTATTTAACGCTTACAGTAAATCTCTATATCAACTTGAGGTTGATAAAAAGTAAAAAAAAAAAAAAAAAAGGTTTTCTGTCAAAGACAACTTTGTTTTTTATAGTAAAACTGAAATATGCAGTATTTAGTAATTAGAGCCCTAAAAGATCAATAATGCAGGACACCATTGATTTTAATTATTTCATATTTTTGAGTAATCACAGTGAAAAGTTAAATAAAATCCCACTAAATATATTTGGGATCCAAAAGGTCCCCCACTCATAAAGTGATACATTTTTATTAGGTTTTTTTTCACTTTTAACACTTAATCAACTTCAGATATATCTGTCGATTTTACGTTTGAATTATTATTTTGTTTGTTTTATGCTCTTTTGTCAAATAAAACTTTGATGTTTTTATATGGCAACCACACAATATATGCAATATTTTTTCCACATAAAACATTTTAAAGTGATATTTTTAAAGTAATAATTCATTATAACATAGATTTTTAGTCTTTTTTTTTTTTAGCAATGGCAAAAAAAAGAAAAATAAACAAAGACAAAAAAAAACAAACAGCCTGCATGGCAACTTTTTCTTGTTAGATTTCACCTCATTCCACTTTTTTTAAATGTTTTTTTAAAGTTTTGCAATATTATCAATTTTGCAATTTTTGCAGAATGTGTGGCGGGCCGGTAAACAATTAGCTGCGGGCCGCAAATGGCCCCCGGGCCGCACTTTGGACACCCCTGGCTGACATGGTTGTGTATAGTGCAGGCGGTGCACCACAAGGCTCTACACTAGAGCCTCGTTCTTTCTCCAATTTCAAATATCCCAAGTGTAAACAAGACTGTAAAAGTCATTTTCGCCGCATGAATGTACAAAACCCAAAACCAGTTAAGTTGGCACGTTGTGTAAATCGTAGATTTACAAATCCTTTTCAACCTATATTCAATTGAATAGACTGCAAAGACAAGATACTTAACGTTCGAACTGGAAAACGTTATTTTTTTGCAAATATAAGCTCATTTGGAATTTGATGCCTGCAACATGTTTCAAAAAAGCTGGCACAAGTGGCAAAAAAGACTGCGAAAGTTGAGGAATGCTCATCAAACACTTATTTGGAACATCCCACAGGTGAACAGGCTAATTGGGAACAGGTGGGTGCCATGATTGGGTATAAAAGCAGCTTCCATGAAATGCTCAGTCATTCACAAACAAGGATGGGGCGAGGGTCACCACTTTGTCAACAAATGCGTGAGCAAATTGTTTAAGAACAACATTTTTCAACGAGCTATTGCAAAGAATTTAGGGATTTCACCATCGACGGTCCGTTATATCATCAAAGGGTTCAGAGAATCTGGAGAAATCACTGCACGTAAGCAGCTAAGCCCATGACCTTGGATCCCTCAGGCGGTACTGCATCAAAAAGCGACATCAGTGTGTAAAGGATATCACCACATTGGCTCAGGAACACTTCAGAAAACCACTGTCAGTAACCACAGTTTGTCGCTACATCTGTAAGTGCAAGTTAAAACTCTACTATGCAAAGCGAAAGCCATTTATCAACAACACCCAGAAACGCCGTTGGGCCCGAGCTCATCTAAGATGGACTGATACAAAGTGGAAAAGTGTTCTGTGGTCTGACGAGTCCACATTTCAAATAGTTTTTGGAAACTGTGGACGTCGTGTCTTCCGGACCAAAGAGGAAAAGAACCATCCGGATTGTTATAGGCGCAAAGTTGAAAAGCCAGCATCTGTGATGGTATGGGGGTGTATTAGTGCCCAAGACATGGGTAACTTACACATCTGTGAAGGCGCCATTAATGCTGAAAGGTACTTACAGGTTTTGGAGCAACATATGTTGCCATCCAAGCAACGTCTTTTTCATGGACGCCCCTGCTTATTTCAGCAAGACAATGGCAAGCCACGTGTTACATCAACGTGGCTTCATAGTAAAAGAGTGCGGGTACTAGACTGGCCTGCCTGTAGTCCAGACCTGTCTCCCATTGAAAATGTGTGGCGCATTATGAAGCCTAAAATACCACAACGGAGACCCCCGGACTGTTGAACAACTTAAGCTGTACATCAAGCAAGAATGGGAAAGAATTCCACCTGAGAAGCTTAAAAAATGTGTCTCCTCAGTTCCCAAACATTTACTGAGTGTTGTTAAAAGGAAAGGCCATGTAACACAATGGTGAACATGCCCTTTCCCAACTACTTTGGCACGTGTTGCAGCCATGAAATTCTAAGTTAATTATTATTTGCAAAAAAAAATTAACGTTTATGAGTTTGAACATCAAATATCTTGTCTTTGTAGTGCATTCAATTGAATATGGGTTGAAAAGGATTTGCAAATCATTGTATTCCGTTTATATTTACATCTAACACAATTTCCCAACTCATATGGAAACGGGGTTTGTAAATTAATAAATGATAAATGGGTTATACTTGTATAGCGCTTTTCTACCTTCAAGGTACTCAAAGCGCTTTGACAGTATTTCCACATTTACCCATTCACACACACATTCACACACTGATGGCGGTAGCTGCCATGCAAGGCACTAACCAGCAGCCATCAGGGGCAAGGGTGAAGTGTCTTGCCCAAGGACACAACGGACGTGACTAGGAAGGTAGAAGGTGGGAATTGAACCCCAGTAACCAGCAACACTCCGATTGCTGGCACAGCCACTCTACCAACTTCGCCACGCCGTGGTGGGTCTTTAACGGTGGGGTATAATGAAAAAGTGGTGAGAGTTAGGAAAATGGCATGTGGTATGCCTCAAATGTCTGCACAAGGGCCCTTTCCGTTCCGTCTTAGTACACAACATTATAGTCAAAAATAGCTTTTCTTGTTTTAATTTGACAGAGACAGTTCTGTGTTGTTCATAGAGTGTGCTGTTGAGGGTAGAGAATGAGGTCAACGCCGTGACCCCCTGGGCCACACGTGCTGACGAGGTGTCGTCTGTAAGCAACATGGCCCATAGCCATGTTTTTGTGATCCTACTAAGAAACAATTTACCATTTAGCATCAAACTGTCAGCATCTGGAGGGATTTTAAAGGTCAGGTGGTCTGGACTCATCTGCTGGCGAACATGAGAAGATCCTGTTAGGGTGATGTCCTGTAAGAATATTATTGTTTTTTTAATGTATTGTCAATATGACCAGCATCTTTATTCTTGTTCTGTTTTTCCCCTACAATGGAACTGCAATGTTTTTATTACTGTTTGTTTGTTAGAACAATATTTTTTTCCAATTTTGGATTAATCCTATATACAGTACACACATATATATATATATATATATATATATATATATATATATATATATATATATATATATATATATATATATATATATATATATATATATATATATATATATATATATATATATATAATGTTCGTCCTTCGTTTTCGGCCGGAATGACCGGCTGCAGTGAGGGCAGGTTATGTATGTGTGTATATATATATACAAATACACATACATACATATATATAAATGGGGAGAGGAAAGTCAGGGCTTCCCTACTTAGGCTGCTGCCCCCACGACCCGACCTCGGATAAGCGGAAGAAGATGGATGGATGGATGGATACATATATATATATATATATATATATATATATATATATATATATATATATATATATATATATATATATATATATATATATATATATATATATATATATATATATATATATATATATATACACTACCGTTCAAAAGTTTGGGGTCACATGTCCTTATTTTTGAAGGAAAAGCACTGTACTTTTCAATGAAGATAACTTTAAACTAGTCTTAACTTTAAAGAAATACACTCTATACATTGCTAATGTGGTAAATGACTATTCTAGCTGCAAATGTCTGGTTTTTGGTGCAATGTCTACATAGGTGTATAGAGGCCCATTTCCAGCAACTATCACTCCAGTGTTCTAATGGTACAATGTGTTTGCTCATTGGCTCAGAAGGCTAATTGATGATTAGAAAACCCTTGTGCAATCATGTTCACACATCTGAAAACACTTTAGATCGTTACAGAAGCTACAAAACTGACCTTCCTTTGAGCAGATTGAGTTTCTGGAGCATCACATTTGTGGGGTCAATTAAACGCTCAAAATGGCCAGAAAAAGAGAACTTTCATCTGAAACTTGACAGTCTATTCTTGTTCTTAGAAATGAAGGCTATTCCACAAAATTGTAGTCCACTTGTATCAGGGCCAATATCAAATATTTACAAGGGTACTAATTTCTTCTTTTGTAGCTTTTTTCACTATATGTCGTTTTTGATGACAAAAGACGCACTGACACAATGCTAGGTAGTGCTGCACAAATAGGAATTGACACACACACACACACACACACACACACGTCTCAACAAACCACTTCATTTTTCATCTGGCTTTATGTTTTTTAGTGGCGCTCACACCTCCTCTCCGTCTTGCACGATATGTGTGTCGCACACTCAGGGTTCACTCGCGGGTGAGCTGGCAGCGCCGCCATGTACTGTATTTGGATTTCACTGTTGACTCACTTCTACGCTTGTTTTTCGATATATTTTTCTCAGGGTCTCACACCATATGTTTTTTTTCCACCTATTCTGACAAACAACATTGAGAATGTTCCATCTGCACTTGTTTTTGCCAAACTGAGTAGGTAGCGACGATCGGGCCATGTCAGGATTGTTTACACCACGCAGAGTTCAACAGGAAATGGTTGAAAGCGCTGTATGCCGGGTCATGTGTTGACAGCACAACTGTGTTTTGGAGGCTGAAAGTGGAAATGTTTTTAAAATGAAATGAAAGAAGTGTGCAGCATGTGCGAGAATGTCATAAACAAAACAAACAAAGGCATACTACATTTTCTGCACAAAGCGAATGAGAATAAAAACAACACATTTGAGAATATGAGGAGGTACAAAAAAATAAACATACAATCAGAATAGAATAGTAACAATATGATGACATATGGTGTGCCACAAGGCTCTATACTATGACCCTTTTCTTTCTTTACTTGTACCATATTTATTGTACCGTATTTAAGCCGCAAAATTTTACCATAAGAAATATTTTTTACGTACATTAGTAGAGATGTCCGATAATATCGGCCGATAAATGCTTTAAAATGTAATATCGGAAATTATCGGTATTTTTTTATTTTTTATTAAATCAACATAAAAAAACACAAGATACACTTACAATTAGTGCACCAACCCAAAAAACCTCCCTCCCCCATTTACACTCATTCACACTCATTCACACAAAAGGGTTGTTTCTTTGTTATTAATATTCTGGTTCCTACATTATATATCAATATATATCAATACAGTCTGCAAGGGATACAGTCCGTAAGCACACATGATTGTGCGTGCGGCTGGTCCACTAATAGTACTAACCTTTAACAGTTAGTTTTACTCATTTTCATTAATTACTAGTTTCTATGTAACTGTTTTTATATTGTTTTACTTTCTTTTTTGTTCAAGAATTTTTTTTAAATTTATTTATCTTATTTTATTTAATTAAAAAAAGGACCTTATCCTTACCATACCTGGTTGTCCAAATTAGGCATAATAATGTGTTAATTCCACGACTGTATATATCGGTATCGGTTGATATCGGTATCGGTAATTAAGAGTTGGACAATATCGGAGTATCGGATATCGGCAAAAAAGCCATTATCGGACATCCCTATATATTAGACTATAAGTCGTAGATATACAATGGTACGAAAGATTTTGTAAATGTTTGTTAACAAAACTTAAAAGAATGCCCTTGTAAGTTAATAATACTAACACAGGCACTTGTAAACGTGTAGGCATATTTGCTAATGCTAATAGCACTAGCTATAATACATTACGATAGCACGTGCAAATACGCATGAAAACACTCCTACAGACGTCACACATGGGACGGTTTTGTAAGTATGATTCGTTTTAGTTGTATTGTAAAACTTGCAAACGTTGCTTGGAGTGACGAACGAAGAATCCTTTCGAGCAGAAACGCTATGGGCGGATACTTCCGGTTCAAGGAACTTAACAGGAAGTGCATTTTTCAGCCCGCAGCACCTGCAGTGAGCAAACTGGTCCAAAAGATGCGCACAGATAGCACAAAAAATAACACACCTTTTCAGTGTCTCTGTTGGTGTTCCATGAAAACTATTTGTTGAATAAAAAAACATCATGGCCGTTAGCGAAGAAAAATCTATTAATTAGCCACGCTGTTTTATAAGCCGCAGTTTTAATGCGTGGGGGAAAAAGTAGCGGCTTATAGTCCGGGAAATACGTGATGAGATATTAAAGTGAAAATGCAGCATAGGTTCAGCAGGAACAACATTTTGAAAGTCATTTTCTTCATTATGAGCATATGATATGACATGTGGTGTGCCACAAGGCTCTGCATTGGTGCCCCTTTCCTCTTTTGTATGTAATATTATAATCATGTAATTGTTTAATCTTCTCAGCATTATGATAAAAAAAACATTAAAAATGTTGTATCTGCACTTATTTTAGCCAAACTGAGTAGGACGCGATGTGAAGGTACCAGCCAGCTGTAACCCAGGGGGTTGTTAACACTACACCAATTTTAGCAGGAAATGACTAAAGGTGTTGCATTTTTGGTTGTATGTTCACAGCACAACTGCATTTTGGAAGCTGGAAGTAAAGATGTTTTAAAATGACACTTTAAAGGAGCCATATGTAATAATTGCATGTCAAGTCATCAATAAATGGCCCTGATATGTGAGAAACATTAATAAATCATGTTTTTTTCTAATACCTTTATAACTGATAACGGTAGTTTAGCCGGGATATGCTCATTTCAAAATTGTACTTACAGCCCCGAAATATTGTTATTGTTTTCATTTCAATGCCCTGCCCTCCACTGTTTGACCAATTAAAAAGTCAGTGAGTGTGCCACTGGTAAACTTACTAAACATGTCAGACCCTAGTATATCTAAAAGGCGTCGTTACGATTCTTAACCAATTCATGACAAAGCCAGGAACAAAACAAGGATTTGTATCGGGGATGCCTTTGAAAGATGGAGACGATGAAGGCGGAGAAGATTGTTTCATCTGACGCCAAACTTGCTAATTTCCTCCTTGATAGGTACGTAAGGCATTTGTGTTTTCTTATTACTTGTAATCAATGGAAATGGAAATTTCGTATGTAAATTATATTGTCTAAGACGGTCTATGATCTTGTCTAACAAAGCTAGTATGTTCGTGCAATGAATGCTTAGGAGCGAAGCACCATAGACATCTTATAAGTAGACGCAGCATCGACCGCTACTGCCCACTGGCGCTGACGAGACGCGGGGCCGCCATCTTGGAGTGGTGATCCGCTCCACTCAGTGCAATTCATTTGGCAGGAGCAATGAACTGTCAGCGCATTTAATTCATCTTACCTAACTGAATACCACTTATTTTCACATGGTTTTTTTGTCGTACGTGTAGCTATGATAAAGGACGGATGTTTTATTATTCATAGTTTGCTTAACAGTAATAGAATATTCTTATATGCTATAAGTGACCAGACGTCCGAGATCAAAACTGGGAATATAATCCCAGAGAAGGGGGAAAAAACGGTCAGCTATTTTTAAATTGAAGAAACAATATGATTAGGTTATATATACATGCCTATATCCTACATAAACAATGTATGAATACATTAGATATCTATATATTTTAGGGACCTATAGACTGTATCTCTGTTGCTGCAGCAGCAGAGAGTTTATTTTGTCTTGACACTTTGTTTTGATATTTTGTATTACATTCTTCCTTTAAATGATAATGTTTACAGTGATTGTTTTATATGTATTTTTTATGTATGTCGCTTTGGATAAAAGCGTCTGCCAAATACTTAAACATAAACATATATATCCATCCATCCATTTTCTACCGCTTATTCCCTTTGGGGTCGCGGGTGGCGCTGGAGCCTATCTCAGCTACAATCGGGCGGAAGGCGGGGTACACCCTGGACAAGTCGCCACCTCATCACAGGGCTAAACATATATAAACACCTGAAAGTCTTTATATCAGCTAAAACCACCAATCTGTTTCACTGGATTCAGAATAAAACCAAATTCTGTCTTACCCAACAATGTTAGTATTTGAATATTGTTACTTGAAGACTTATTCCTGGTTACAATTATACTGTTAAGAAAGTATTGTCTTATACTTTGCCTAAAATGAGAATGCATCATAATCAGTGGCGGCTGGTGAATTTTGTTTTAGGTGGGGCAAAAAGTTTGTAAACCAAACCCCTGTAGGAGGGTCATCCTCCCCCAGAAGATTTATTTGTGATTTTCACGTACTGGTGCATTCTGACAAAATAATGAAGACAAAATAAAATATTTCATAGGTTTGCAGAGAACTATATACAATATGCACACACTCTTCACAAAATACAACCAATAGTACGTTAATGTTAAATCTTACTTGTGAAAAGTAATCCCCCGATTCCTATTTTCAAGAGTCCGCTCATTTGAGCAGGAAAACGCTGAACACCAGCCCGGCATCTTTGTTTTCTACCTGTCAACTGTCAGTTTAGGCTGCTCGCCGGCTCCTCATCACCACTTCAAGATGGCGGCCGATTTTCTCGCGTCACAGCAGCCAATGCTGCGTCTACTTATAAGATGTCTATGGTTATAACGTCATTGCAAACACGGCAATCTGTTGCGTCCACTGCAGTTCGCTACCTTATTCATACTTTTTGTCAAGTGATTTTTTTTAAGCAGGGTTGCATGAGGTACCTACACATAACGTTACGTTAGTCAATGTATCACACACAGTAACGTAACGTTAGGCGGCGGTCAGCAGCGTCGCATATTTTAGCCACCTACAAAAAGACAAACAGTCAAATAAAGGTCAGTTAAAATGTATACTATATTAAGAATATGTGTACATATTGCATAGGGCCCTGACATCTAAAAAGTACAACTCTGTTCATTGTTATGTTCATGTATTTGTTATGTTTTTCATATGTACGCACACATCAACACACTTACAGTATGAGATGAGATCAATGAGATAAGGTAAGAACAGGATAGAAACTGCTGTGGAACTAGTTACAATGCAATATGCCATGGAAATACAATGTTAACACTTTTGAGCAAATAAGTACAGTTGCACGTGTTTTTTCAAATGTGTTTATTCTGTAAAGGAATGAGTTAAATGTTTAAAATGACTGGTTAATAGTGCTATTATGAAGTGCAATGTCAGCACTATTTTTTTTCCTGCAATTCCAGATGCACTTGTTTTAATAAATAAATACAGCGTTTTAGCATACACAATCTGTGTAAATATATTAGTCTGTGGTTAAAAGGACTTGAAAGGACTCAAAACTCAAAATGCAGGACTTGGGACTTGACTTGAGACTTTCCAGTCTTGACTTTGGACTTGACTCGGGACTTGCCTGTCTTGACTCGGGACTTGAGGGCAAAGACTTGAGACTTACTTATGACTTGCAAAACAATGACCTGGTCCCACCTCTGGATATTACTCTCATAATTCAAAAAAGGGTAATTAGAATAATACACAAAGCGTGCTACTATAAACCTACCAATCCATTATTCATAAGTTCTAATGTGTTTAAATTTTCAGATATTGTGTTTTTAAAAACAATGGAAATTATGTTTCGGGGTAAAGAACAACAGCCTTCTAGCTTGTATTCTTAGGTTATTTAAATTAAGAGGAGAAAACTATATTTTACATATTTTTGAAATATGTAAAGTAAGAATGAATATAAAATACAAATGTATTTCAGTTGTAGGAGTTAAATAGTAGAACAAGCTCAGTGATGAGTTGAAGACATGTAGTTCTTAAGGTTTAAGAAAGCCTTGGAAGGTGAAATAATGGAAAATTATAAAATATAGCAACGATTACTTTCATCCTATTGATTTTTTTGAACATTGATGTTCCAGGCAATCTAATTTTCAGTGAATGTATAGGATAGGCAAATATAAGCCTTGGCTTGAGCCTATTCCTTTTTCTTTTTGTGTGTGTATGTGCATTGGCGTTGTTAGGCCTATTTTAGGGGGGATCAAGCCCCCCTAAAATGTTCTTTAGCCCCCCTAAATAATTTGGTGTTAAAAAAAAAAAAAAATTAAAAAAATTTTTTTTATTTTTTATTTTTACAAATACATGCCGACATATTCATTATAAAGTGGCCCAAATATGAGTTTAAATAAATAATCATATAACCTGTCATTATTCACTCTGTTTCCCCTCACTTCATAGCGTAAGGTAGAGAGCCCCTTTAGTGTGTTGGTATCCAATCCATTCCACTTGTTCATACAGAAAATTCCCATATCACTCAAAATCCAGTCCGCATTTTTCTGCAACCTTGCTTGCGGTCCTTGGACTTGTTCCTATAGAAAATTCCCACATCACTCAAAATCCAGTCCGCATTTTCTCTGCGACCTTGCTTGCGGTCCTGCAGGTGTACGAAACACATTAGCACACAGCACTGCAGAACAAGAACCTTGTGTCTGCAATTGTAAATAATTGAGTTTTTAAGTTTTGTGTTTCTTGTACAATCTATATAAAGTAATATACATTAGCCTATTGTTAAAATAATGAAAAAAACATCATTAAATATATTTGTTTTATTGTATTGTTACATTAATAGCTGTTGTATTATTATAGGATGGATTGTTAAACATTTCATAGGATTTTCAGAAGTGGAAAAACCAAGACATTTAATATAAAATGTAAAATGAATAAATACATAAAAAGAAAAAGAAAAAAAATGGTTAAAAGCCATCGTCCCGGGGAGCATTTCATTTCGTCCAGTGCATTTTTTTTACCGTCCCCTCAAGCCCTGGAAGTTACATTTTATTTTTTGCATTATTTGTTTCAGCATTGTACTTTGAAGATGGTCCCTCAGCTCTTTGACAGCTTTGGCTCTTTTTTAAATCAGCAGACGGACTCTTAGTCTTTCTTATTTACAGTATATATAAACGTTTCTCATTTCTATTCAGACTTCCATATATATTTAATTTCCTTAACGGCTTGCCATAATATATATATATAAATATATTATATACAAGCCAAATTATCCCGATCCAGATATTACTTTAATTCAAGTAATTAAGTAATATTTCCAGGGCTTGAATTTACAACCATTTTAGTCACATATGTGCCCAAAATGTAATCTGTGCAACATCAAAATATTTGGGAACAAACAATTATTGTATTGTGAGCTAAAGTGGTGGCATTAGCCTCTATGTTGTGAATTAATAACATAGACTCTATGTTATTAATTCACAACATAGAGGCTAATGCCATGACTTTCATTGTGTTTCAGTGTATTTTGAAGGATCATGCAAGTAATTGTTTCTTGTTTATGCTGTAAACAAAATGTCACTGTACAAACCCATACTTGTTGTTGTACTGAACACAGATTGAAAATAAACCGACCGAAATAATAACAATAACAATGATTAATTTCTAAGTCTTTGTTAGCCGTTTGTGAAGTTTTGTGCTCGTGTGCTACGTTCGCTCGCATCCTGTGCATCTCCTGGGGCCTAAGCCCCCCCTGTCCTTAAAAGCTAGTGACGCCCCTGTGTATGTGTATGATTGTTAATATGTATAATCTGTGCTGTTAAATTGATCACACAAAATGGTTGATTATATGACCGAAATAAACTCATTCCATTCATTCATTCATAATGTATGTCGAATTTTATACCTACTTTATTAGAGGGGCTGTTTGCAACTTAACCCATTATTATTAGTTTTTTAATACTACATCATTTTTTAAACAAATGCTTCTCGAAAGTGGAACACAAAATAAATAGTATTCACCCTGCAAAACAGTATGGTTTTTTTTCAAACGCTAAACATATAAAAAGCAGTCCGTAAATTAGAAAATGTTTTCATGTAAATGCTAAAAAACGAAAGACTTCAGGTGTCATTCCGCGACCCAAACAACAACGCCGGACATCTTTTGTGTCACGTGACTTGCGTACGGCAACCTTTTCAACTGGCATCCATCCCGACAAATAACAGTTGACAAAAAATGGGAAAAAAATGTTCTTGCAAAACACAAACATGGTTCTCGGGGTCGACATGTTTTGCACTGTCACTGTTATCGCCGAAAATGGTCTCTTGGGTCATATGTCAAATTGTGAACTCAGTATACAAATGTTGGGGTCCTAATTGTCCTTTACCGCAGTTGTCCCCAACCTTTTTTGCTCCACGGTCCGGTTTAATGTAGGCATTATTTTCAGGGACCGACTTTCCACTTGTGCCAGATAAATACAGCAAGAATAAGTGCATGAAAAATACAACTCACTATAACGCTGAATTAGTTTTTCTTTGCAATGAGATGCAGATGGAAATCAGCCTTTGGTAATCTGTCACATTTGTATTTTATATGTTCATTAATGTGCATTGTATCATGTCACAAGGTTATAACAAATGGCAACTTCCCATGAAGAGTTTTATTGTACATCTATAAACAAGCTCATTGGTGTGTCTAGTGCACAGGTGTCAAACTCAAGGCCGGCGGGCCAGATGTGGACCTCCATGTCATTTTATATGGCCCGAAAAAGCCTGAAAATAATATGTTTCAATAAAATACCTTATATTTTATTTCTCTACTTTCTTATTTTCTTACTAAAGGCTTTTTTTTTTTTGTAGTTTGACAGGGGAAAACAATAGTGTACAATATTGCAACAAATATTTGACACTTGTGATTTAGGGCTATATAAATAAACATTGATTGATTGATTGATTGATTGATATTATCTAACTTTGTTGGTCAAAATCCAAATAAATACTTAAATATCTGCTTAACTTATGATTTCGAAGCAAGTTATCCATCAAATTGTACACTGACCAATAGATTTAGGGAGGTTTTTTTTTACAGCATGTAAGTTGGAAAACAAACGACCAATGTTTGTTTTTTTACAGTACAATTCTGTCGACTGAGATGTCTTTTTTTTTTTTTTAAATCCACGGTTGATGATTTTATGGTACCACATTTTATTATGGTAAAAAAATGGCATCCGAGTTGCCAAAATAAAATTAAAACAGTGGTACTCTATTTCTATTTAACAGTACAATATTTCACTGGCAACTACAGTCGCGCTCATAAGTTTACATACCCTGGGAGAATTTATGATTTCTTGGCCATTCTTCAGAGATTATGAATGATAACACAAACACCTTTCTTCCACTCATGCTTAATGGTTGTGTGAAGCTATTTATTGGCAAACAACTGTGTTTACTCTTTTTAAATCAAAATGGCAAAAGAAAGTACCCAAATGACCCTGATCAAAAGTTTACATACCCCAGTGACTTTGATCTGATAACATGCACAAAAGTTGACACAGACAGGTTTGAATGGCTAATCAAGGTTCCAATCCTCACCTGTGACCTGTTTGTTTGTAATTAATGTGTGTGTATAAAAGGTCAGTGAGTTTCTGGGCTTCTGACAGACCATTGCATCTTTCATCCAGTGCTGCACAGATGTTTCTGGATTCTGAGTCATGGGGAAGGCAAAAGAATTGTCAAAGGATCTGCGAGAAAAGGTAATTCAACTGCATAAAACAGGAAAGGGGTATCAAAATATATCCAAGGAATTGAGAATGCCAATCAGCAGTGTTCAAACGCTGATTAAGAAGTGGATAATAAGATGGATTCAGGTAGACCAGCAAAGATTTCAGTCACAACTGCCAGGAACATTTTTCGAGATGCAAAGAAAAATTCACAAATAACTTCAGCTGAAATACAGGACTCTCTGAAAAATTGTGGTGTGGCTGTTTCAAGATGCACAATAAGGAGGCACTTGAAGAAAAATGGGCTGCATGGTCGAGTCGCCAGAAAAAAGCCATTTCTGCGCAAATGTCACAAAGTATCATTACGCCAAACAGCATAGAGACAAGCCTCAATAAATTCTGGACAAAGAAATTTGGAGTGATGAGACCAAAATTGAACTTTTTGGCCACTCGACCATGCAGCCCATTTTTACTCTTTATGTAAAAAATGTTTAAAATATTTTAATTCATAGGCAATTTTTTAAAATTATTTACTGTTACAAGCAGCCCTCTAATGGCAGCCAAGACTGCGTTGTGGCCCTCAATGAAAACCAGTTTGACAGACCTTTGCATCTTTCATCCAGTGCAGCACAGATGTTTCTGGATTCTGAGTCATGGGGAAGGCAAAAGAATTGTCAAAGGAGCTGCGAGAAAAGGTAATTGAACTGCATAAAACAGGAAAGGGGTATAAAAAGATATCCAAGGAATTGAGAATGCCAATCAGCAGTGTTCAAACTTTGATTAAGAAGTGGAAAATGAGGGATTCAGGTCGACCAGCAAAGATTTCAGCCACAACTGCCAGGAAAATTGTTCGAGATGCAAAGAAAAATCCACAAATAACTTCAGCTGAAATACAGGACTCTGAAAAATTGTGGTGTGGCTGTTTCAAGATGCACAATAAGGAGGCACTTGAAGAAAAATGGGCTGCATGGTCGAGTCGCCAGAAGAAAGCCATTATGCCAAACAGCACAGAGACAAGCCTCAATAAATTCTGGAACAAAGTAATTTGGAGTGATGAGACCAAAATTTAACTTTTTGGCCACTCGACCATGCAGCCCATATTTACTCTTTATGTAAAAATGTTTACAATATTTTAATTCATAGGCAAATTGTTTAATATTTTACTGTTACAAGCGGCCCTCTAATGGCAGCCATGACTGCGGTGTGGCCCTAAATGAAAACAAGTTTGACACCCCTGGTCTGGTGAGAAAGGCCAAAGTTAAGTCGGAGAAAATGCAGTCCTTTATAAATTATTTCATGTTTTTCTCCGGCGCGGTAGAATACGCGTCACGAACCGGTACCGGTCCCCGGACTGGTGGTTGGGAACCACTACTTTACAAAATGATATCGCCAACTAGTGGCCAGGCATGCAATCTACAGTAATTGCAGGCCTTTTTGCAGGTCTGTGTCAACCAGACTTGTGCTGTTTTAGTGGATGGCAGTCATGAAGAAGTACTTAGAATTTTGGGAAGACTCAGACAAGCCAAGGCCAGCCTCCCGGCGCACAGACATCAAGTCGATCTAAATAAAGCTTGGCACCAGCCCTCCCACGACCGGCCCTCTAAAATTGCATAAATGCTTCCCCTTGTCACTTTAATGTGAAGTCTCGGAGCGGTGCGCATGATTAAATGCACATGGGTGTGTGATTATGGTCGTAAAGGGACGGCGGAGGACGGGAATCTGTCATCCGGCAGGCGCTGTTTGTGTGCGGTGTGGCGAGCCATCACTTTCAAACGCCGTCTTATCTGGAGGCGGCAGGGCAGGCCAGCTTAGCGACTCATCTAGTTAACGCCGGACAAATCCACGCCGTGTCCTGCCTCAATTTATTTGCAAGGTGTCTGATCACGCACAACCAGGCCGCAGTTTGTCGCCACAAAAACTTTAGGGGGAAAAAAAACCAACACCGCCCACACGCTGGAAAACAGGTCACAGGAATACATGCTAGCAGGTGGCGCTGACGTTTACATCTATTTCAGCAGAAGAAGAAGAAAGTCCGTCCGGGAAAAGGCACAAAAACGTCGATAACAAATCAAGAAGAACACAGGTGAATAGGTTATATATGGAAGCTCAAATAGGACACAGTGAAATAAATCATACACCATTACATAATTACTTAAATATGTCATTCATTAAATCAAATTGGAATTAATCACAAAATGTGTTTTAAAATAAGCCATTAATTCACTAAACATATTTATACTAATTGTAACTGAAATTACTTAAAATAGATAAATACATTAAATAATTACTATAATTACTGTCAATCAATTAATGAAACATTTAAGTAATTTTTTTAATGGTGTATTAAATAATTACTATAATGTGTCAATCAATGAATGACACATTTATGTATTTTTAATGGGATATGTATTTATTTATTCAAAGAATTAATGGCACATTTGATAGCACATTTAATTCCAATTTGATTTAATTAATGGCATTCTTAAGTAATTATTCAATGATCAATCAATCAATCAATCAATGTTTATTTATATAGCCCTAAATCACAAGTGTCTCAAAGGGCTGTACAAGCCACAACAACATCCTCGGTACAGAGCCCACATATGGGCAAGGAAAAACTCACCCCAGTGGGACGTCAATGTGAATGACTATGAGAAACCTTGGAGAGGACCGCATACGTGGGTAAACCCCCCCAAACCCCCCCTCTAGGGGAGACCGAAAGCAATGGATGTCGAGTGGGTTTGACATAATATTGTGAAAGTCCAGTCCACAGTGGGTCCAACACATCAGCGAGAGTCCAGTCTATAGTGGGGCCAGCAGGAAACCATCCCGAGCGGAGATAGGTCAGCAGCGTAGAGATGTCCCCAACCGATGCACAGGTTAGCGATGATGTATTTATTTATTTCATACATTGACGGCACCTTTAATTAAAACAATTTTACTTAATTGCACCTTTAAATAATTACTTAAATATGTCATTCTTTAAATCAAATTGGAATTAATCACAAAATGTGTTTTAAAATAAGCCATTAATTCACTAAACATATGTATACTAATTGTAACTGAAATTACTTAAAATAGATAAATACATTAAATAATTACTATAATGTGTCAATCAATTAATGAAACATTTAAGTAATTTTTTTAATGGTGTATTAATTAATTACCTATAATGTGTCAATCAATGAATGACACATTCATGTATTTTTATTGGAATATTTATTCAAAGAATTAATGGCACATTTGATAGCACATTTAATTCCAATTTAATTAAATTAAATGTATTCTTAAGTAATTATTCAATGATGTATTTATTTATTTCATACATTGACGGCACCTTTAATTAAAACAATTTTACTTAATGACACCTTTAAATAATTACTTAAATATGTAATTCATTAAATCAAATTGGAATTAATCACAAAATGTGTTATAAAATAAGCCATTAATTCACTAAACATATTTACACTAATTGTAACTGAAATTAATTAAAATAAATAAATACATTAAATAATTACTATAATGTGTCAATCAATTAATGAAACATTTAAGTCATTTTTTTAATGGTGTATTAAATAATTACTATAATGTGTCAATCAATGAATGACACATTTATGTATTTTTAATGGGATATGTGTTTATTTATTAAAAGAATAAATGGCACATTTGATAGCACATTTAATTCCAATCTGATTTAATTAATGGCATTCTTAAGTAATTATTCAATGATATATTTATTTATTTCATACATTGACGGCACCTTTAATTTAAACAATTTTACTTAATGAAACCTTTAAATAATTACTTAAATATGTCATTCATTAAATCAAATTTGAATTGATCACAACATGTGTTATAAACAGTGGCGTGCAGTCACTAGAGGCAGGGGAGGCGGGGCCTCACCTGCCATCATGGAAAGAAAAAAAATGTAAAAAGAAAAAAATAATAATTAAATTGTTATATGTATCCAGTGATTATACTAAAGTAATTTTCCATTTAACTTCACCAGTTTTAGATTATTTTTATTTTTATTTTCACATTTGCCGTTCAAATACTGAGAAGAGACGGTGCGGTGATCAGCAGCCAGTTGAGGCACGTCACTGATTTGTGCCTCAACATGGATTGTGCACAATGACTCGGCTAACTGCTGGCCTGCTGTGCAGTGAGACTGTATTGCTATATGAATTATATCAGCTAACTAAACTATGGCATAGTTTAGTTAGCTGAGGTATATAATGTACAGTGTATTTTGTCAACAAAATACACTTTTTCACCACATGTGGCAGTAATGACAATATCAAACAAACAGAAAAAGAATTAATGGCACATTTGTATGTGTGTAATGTATTTCTTGTGCTGAGCATTCATAAAACTGCTGCAAAAGACGTACTGTCTGAGGCTCGCAGTAATCCGGCCTCCTGGTGGTAGAGGGCGGTAGTGATCCCAGAGATCATTCCTCGCCACAGAAGGAAAAAAAAAAAAAAAAAAAAAAGTTTGCAAGTCAATTAGTGCAGCGATTGTTTATTTCCTCTCGCCTGGACTTTTATTAAAAACATGGAGGATTACATATGTAAAATAAAACAGTTTTCTAAACTGGACTTTCAATCGAAGCAGGAGGTAATAATTAAAGGTAGACCAACGCCTGAGCTAAAAGGTTTGCTTTTGACTTCGGGACAGAAGACCCGTTCTTTTCAAACGGCGTGGTACACACGCAAAGGCTGGCTGTGTGGATGTCCAGCAAGAAAGGTAAGACCATAATAATGTTTTTTTTTATTAAATGTGCTTTTTTGTGTGCTACAGTTGTGTAAAGAATGCTGGTATGAGCTTTTAAACATGACCCGTTAACTGCTGCCAATCACATGGTGAATAAGATACTATTTAGGGTTCATATGTTTGTAAATCTGACTGTGATGATGCAGTGCCTCACCAGACATTAACCTCACTGGTTATAAAATAAGCCATTAATTCACTAAACATATTCATACTAATTGTAACTGAAATTAATTTAAATAAATAAATACATTAAATAATTACTATAATGTGTCAATCAATTAATGAAACATTTGTAAGTATTTTTTTAAATGGTGTATTAAATAATTACTATAATGTGTCAATCAATCAATGACACATTTATGTATTTTTAATGTTATATTTATTTATTTAAATAATTAATGGCACATTTAATTCCAATTTGATTTAATTAATGGCATACTGCAGTAATTATTCAATGATGTATTTATTTCATTCATACATTGACGGCACATTTAATTTAAACATTTTACTTAATGACACCTTTAACTAATTATTTAATGGTGTATTCATTGTTTTCAATAAATAAAACAATAGTTATATATTAAATAGTTAAATATTTACTCTCATGTGCCAATCAGTTAATCACACATTTGAGTAAATATTTAGTGGTGTATTTATTTATTTAATTAACTAATGGCACATTTATTAATGCATTGAATTAAAACAGTTTCCACTAATGACACATTTAAGTAATTATTTAATGGTGTATTCATTGATTTAAATGAATAAATACATTACTTATTAAATATATTAAATATTTACTCTCATGTGCCAGTCAATTAATGACATGTTTAATTGAATTAACATGTCATTAAGAATATATTTAAGTAATTATTTACTGGTGTATTTGTTACAAATAAATACAATAATTACTCATTAAATAGTAAATCAATTTTTAAGTATACATAAATATTTACTCAAATGGCTCATTAAATTATTGACACTTAAAAGTAATTATTTAATAGTGTATTTATTTATTTCATGAATTAATGGCACATTTACTACAGTCACCCATTTTCTACTGCGTGTCCCTTTTTGGGGTCGTGGTGGGTGGCTGGAACCTATCCCAGCTGCAGTCAGGCGAAATGCGGGCCATTTAATAACACATTTCATTTCACTGTTATGAAATGAATAACACATGCAAGTAATGATTTAGATGTGTATTTATTTATGTCCTATTTCATCCTCCTAGTGATTGACAGCAATGAAAGTCAAATATTTTATAAATATTTGACTTTCATTAGGTTAAATGTAACCTTTAATTGTGACAAACATTTTTATCCGGTAATCCTCAGAGTATAATTGGAACTTTTTTTTTGTCCTTTCAGGTACATCTTTGCTATTTTGTTGGCCATAACTTTTGTTGTGTTACTCTGAATAGGATTTTTTTTTCCTAGGAGGGTTTTTTTCTGTTCAAGTTTGTTCTTTTCGTAAAGTATTGCCGGGACGAAAAAGTCCTCAGGGAGTTAAGAATGTATACCGAAAGTTTGGAGTCATGTTTTTTTCAACTTTTTTTTTGCTCCAAACTCTAAATAACCTTAAATGGAAGTGATGTATGCCACAGTGGGTTAAATCTGTTCTATTTAACTATGATTGGTAACGCATATTGCCTGTGTTTCCTCCCAGCATATTGTTTGTGGTGAACATGTTATTGGAAGGCAGATGATACCCCCCCCTGGAGTAGGCTCCAGCTTCCCAGCCCAAACATGTCTGCCTATTCTTTGTGTTTTGTCAGTAAAGTCACTTTTAATTCTCCATATCCAAACAGTTTCTCTCTCTTCTGCGTGGCTGGTCCACCTGTGTGCGGCGAGTTCAGGAGGGT
This sequence comes from Entelurus aequoreus, assembly GCF_033978785.1. NCBI lineage: Eukaryota > Metazoa > Chordata > Actinopteri > Syngnathiformes > Syngnathidae > Entelurus > Entelurus aequoreus. Next base: position 27,405,040 of record NC_084751.1, on the reverse strand, counting down.
GTTTGGGTGCGAGCGAGCATTAGCGGACAGATTTGAAGGGAGATTAGAAAAGATGCAGGAAAGCTGCCTTTGGGGCTTCATGGGCTTTTCCACCGAGCTGCTGCTTTAGCTCTCTCTAGCTCGGTGCATAAGTGGCTAAAAAAAAAAAACACGGCCTGCAGGGATTCCTACCTCTTCTCCTGGGAAAGAGAGGGACATCTGGCCCAAATTAGAACGCTGACAACACCTTTATCTGCTTGTGTATCACCGTTAAACCAAACAAGTTTGTTGTGTTTTTGCTTTAGACTATGTTGTGTTGCCTCAATCAGGAAGGAGTCTTTGCCATTTTCTTTTGTTGGGCCCTACAATGTGTTTATTCTGTAAATATTGTATTTATTACACAGCAGCTGTTTGATTGTGACGTGCATCTTGGTTGTATTACCAAATTGGGAGGTGTTGAAATCGCCATGTAATATCGCTAATGCTAATCGATAGCATCCATCCATTTCGGGGTCGCGGGGGGGCTGAAGCCTATCCCAGCTGCATTCAGGCGGAAAGCGGGGTACACCCTGGACAAGTCGCCACCTCATCGCAGGGCCAACACAGATAGACAGACAACATTCACACTCACATTCACACACTAGGTCATACTTGCCAACCTTGAGACCTCCGAATTCGGAAGATGGGGTTGGGTGGGGCGGGGTTTGGTGGTAGCGGTGGGTGTATATTGTAGCGTCCCGGAAGAGTTAGTGCTGCAAGGGGTTCTGGGTATTTGTTCTGTTGTGTTTATGTTGTGTTACGGTACGGATGTTCTCCCGAAATGTGTTTGTCATTCTTGTTTGGTGTGGGTTCACAGTGTGGCGCATATTTGTAACAGTGTTAAAGTTGTTTATTCCGTCACCCTCAGTGTGACCTGTATGGCTGTTGTTCAAGTATGCCTTGCATTTACTTATGTATGTGTAAAAGCCACATATAATATGTGACTGGGCCGGCACGCTGTTTGTATGGAGGAAAAGTGGACATGATGACAGGTCGTAGAGGATGCTAAAGGCAGAAATTTGGGAGAATGGTTTGCCCAGGAGATTTTCGGGAGGGGCCTACAATGTGTTTATTCTGTAAGTATTGTATTTATTACACAGCAGCTGTTTGATTGTAACATGCATCTTGGTTGTATTACCAAATTGGGAAGTGTTGAAATCGCCATGTAAAATCGCTAATGCTAATCGATAGCATCCATCTATTTCGGGGTCGCGGGGGGGGGGGGGGTAAGGGGGGGGGATGAAACCTATCCCAGCTGCATTCAGGCGGAAGGCGGGGTACACCCTGGACAAGTCGCCACCTCATCGCTGGGCCAACACAGATAGACAGACAACATTCACACACACTAGGGCCAATTTAGTGTTGCCAATCAACCTATCCCCAGGTGCATGTCTTTGGAGGTGGGAGGAAGCCGGAGTACCCGGAGGGAACCCACGCAGTCACGGGGAGAACATGCAAACTCCACACAGAAAGATCCCGAGCCCGGGAATCAAACCCTTCTCGCTGTGAGGCACGTGCGCTAATCACTGCTCCACCCTCCCGTCCTAATCGGTAGCATGTCTATGGAAAATCCAATGCGAATTAGCATCGGGCTAGCGCATTTTGAAAAGCATATATGTTGTATACTTTTAATTGAAAAAGGCTTGTTATTACAGTCTGGTACAGATAACAAACTGGATCTACATGTTGAGTCTGTCTCTCTGCAGCAACTGTGCTGCTGCTGCTTGCTGTCTGAATAAATGCTGCAGTTTAAAACACAAAACGACATAAATATCATCTATGCATGCATTGTAACTCTAAAGTACTTTTTTTACATTCAAATTGTATTCATTGACGAATAAAACTTTGATAATGGGAGGAAATTGCCCTGCAAGCATATTTCAAAACTGAATACTCTCTATTTGATGCTGCCCTTTTTTGCTGCAGCTGTTACATATACTGTAATATTGTACATGGTAATTGGGATTTGTTATATATTGTATATATTATATAAAAATATAATATATTAATATATATTATATTAATATGTAAATATTACATGTATGTTATATTTTATATTGCTACTATGGTACATTTTTTTGTCTACTTTATACCTGCATTATCCTTTCCATCCTTATCCTTTCCATCCTTTGTAACTGAGCTACTGTGTGGAACTGTGCTACTGTTTGTCTAAGTCTAAGTGTAAGTCTAAGTGCCACCTCCTCCTCTGTAGCAGCCTCTCCATGTGTAAATATGTTCTGATTGCATCACATCACAAATAGCATCCATTATTTCATTTAAATGATATCTTACATTGCAGCCAAATAAGCCAATAGCCAAGTTTACATTAAATACACTTTAAGTTTGCGTTACCGATTTTTTCACCTGCATGCATTTCTTTGAATTTTCTGCTTCACAGATTTTTCTCATTTACTTTGTGTTTATTTCAGACGTTCACCTAATTAAGCTGACAGTTACCGTATGCAAATTACTTTTGCTGGTCCCTGAATAGGAAGAAAAGTCATGATGCTAACGCTAAAAATGAATCAGCTAAATGTACCTACACACTAGGGTTGTAAGGTATTCCGGTACTGGTATAGTATTGCGGTACTAATGAATCAAAAACGGTACTATACTCTGTTTGAAAAGTACCGGTTCCTGGGCATGACGGTCCGTCGTCACGTCATGACATTGCTGGTTTACGAGCAGAGGAGCATGTTCGGCAACGCACAATCACGGAGTACTTACAAGCAGACACAGTGTGTTGACAGACAAGTGACAATGGACGTATTTTGTCTTAAAAACTAAAGATAAAAGTGAAGTTATAACACTGAAACGCCCTCAGGAAGAGGTGCTTTAAGACATGGCTAGCTAGCTAGCGGCGAACGTCCATCCGCAGTCGGCAGTGTTTTAGCTTCTTCTAAATCACTAATCCTCGCCTCCATGGCGACAAATAAAGTACGTTTCTTACAAGTATCATCCCTGCAGGACGAGGAATAGCTAAACATGCTTCACTACACACCGTAGTAATTGATTAACGTAGTAATTGATTAACGTGGACCCCGACTTAAACAAGTTGAAAAACTTATTCGGGTGTTACCATTTAGTGGTCAATTGTACGGAATATGTACTGTACTGTGCAATCTACTAATAAAAGTTTCAATCAATCAATCAATCAATAGGAGGATACGATAGCTAACCGCTCCCTGAATGTAAACAAATGTCATGTGTGGATCTACAGCTGACATCCACTGTAATGATACCAAGTACAGGAGCGTATCTAGTCGATACTATGATTACATCGGTATTTTTTATCGTCACAAAATCTTTTTTCCTTTTTTAAAAAAGTATATTATGTTTATAAACTCAGGAAATACGTCCCTGTACACATGAGGACTTTGAATATGACCAATGTATGATCCTGTAACTACTTGGTATCGGATCGATACCTAAATTTGTGGTATCGTCCAAAACTAATGTAAAGTATCAAACAACAGAAGAATAAGTGATTATTACATTTTAACAGAAGTGTAGACAGAACATGTTAAAAAAGAAAGTAAGCCGATATTAACAGTAACTGAACAAGTGGATTAATAGTCATTTTTTACAGTTTGTCCCTCATAATTTTGACAAAATAGAATGTGAATTGACAAAATATGTTACTGCATATGTCAGCAGACTAAATTATGAGCCTTTGTTTGTTTACTTACTACTAAAAGACAAGTTGTCTTGTATGTTCACTATTTTATTTAAGGACAAACTTGCAATAAGAAACATATGTTTAATGTACCCTAAGATTTGTTGTTAAAATAAAGCCAATAATGTCATTTTTTGTTGTCCCCTTTATTTAGAAAAGTACCGAAAAGTATCAAAGTATCAAAATACATTTTGGTACCGGTACCGGTACTAAAATATTGGTATCGGGACCACACTAATACAAACTATTGCTTTTTAACACATATTTTTTCCTCCTCCTTCCTTCGGATTGTAGGTTGCAGCGAATAACTTTGATGTCGGACTTTTCATCGTAAAAGATTATCAATCAGATAAAATTGCTCCACTCGCTTCTTAGAACGTGACACAATGTGACGTCACCTTCCACCACGTAGCAGCAGTCAGGTTCATGGCGCAGGTAGCAGCACGTCACATCAGAAGTCATAGGTTACATTTTATTTTGTTATATTTTTAAGAAAACCTTTCAATTAAGTGTACAGAGTGTTCATTATACAAACATTTTTATTTAGGTGTTTTTATTATTTGTTTTCTTGTTCAACCTGTGTGAACTGTGTTCAACCAATCAGCGTTCCACAGCACAGCCCGCCCCCTCCAAAGTACCAGGAACCTTCCAAAAGTCCCACCTGGCTGGCAAGAACTAAAGATAGTTCCTGAAGAATTAAAATCTACCTGGGTAGTTTTTGGTGGAAACACATGGGGAACTTTGTTGAAATGGGAAAGTTCCTGTAACCAGCTGCTAGCTCTATCGTGGTGTGAAGCTAGTCATTACTTTATGACAGTTAGACAGACTAAACAGTTAGTTTGGGAAGATATTTCAAAGATGGAGTAAATACCAGATAATATATTTTTTCATTTTAATCTTTATGTTTCGGCTGCTTTACTTACTATGCGGGCTAGCTAGAATTGCTAGCTCTACATGCTTGTAGCCCTCTTTTTCTGTGAAACTAGTCATTATGACATTTAGGAAGTCTATACAGTTAGCTTGAGAAAATATTTCAAAGACGGAGTAAGTATCAGCTAATACAGTTTTTTAAATATTATATTTCAACATTTTTATGTCAACGAAGACTTGTCAGCCTGCAACACAGTCATTTTGATAGTAGACACTAATATAGACACTTACCGTATTTTTCGGAGTATAAGTCGCTCCGGAGTATAAGTCGCACCGGCCGAAAATGCATAATAAAGAAGGAAAAAAACATATATAAGTCGCACTGGAGAATATGTCACATTTTTTGGGGAATTTTATTTGATAAAACCCAACACCAAGAATAGACATTTGAAAGGCAATTTAAAATAAATAAAGAATAGTGAACAACAAGCTGAATAAGTGTACGTTATATGACGCATAAATAACCAACTGAGAACGTGCCTGGTATGTTAATGTAACATATTATGGTAAGAGTCCTTCAAATAACTATAACATATAGAACATGCTATACGTTTACCAAACAATCTGTCACTCCTAATCACTAAATCCCATGAAATCTTATACGTCCAGTCTCTTACGTGAATGAGCTAAATAATATTATTTGATATTTTACGGTAATGTGTTAATAATTTCACACATAAGTCGCTCCTGAGTATAAGTCGCACCCCCGGCCAAACTATGAAACAAACTGCGACCTATAGTCCGAAAAATACGGTTATTATGGGTCTACTGAAAATGTGACCAAATCTGCTGGGTCAAAAGTATACATACAGCAATGTTAATATTTGGTTACATGTCCCTTGGTAAGTTTCACTGCAATAAGGCGCTTTTGGTAGCCATCCACAAGCTTCTGGCGAGCTTCTGGTTGAATTTTCAGAACTTTCCTCCAGAAGGTCTTATCTTTGTCCATGTGATGTCAGATGAAACATAAATTGAGCTGTCTGGCCACAATACCCAGCAATATGTTTGGAGGAGAAAAGGTGAGGCCTTTAATCCCAGGAACACCATTCCTACCGTCAAGCACGGTGGTGGTAGTATTATGCACTGGGCCTGTTTTGCTGCCAATGGAACTGGTGCTTTACAGAGAGTAAATGGGACAATGAAAAGGGAGGATTAGCTCCAAATTCTTCAGGACAACCTAAAATCATCCGCCCGGAGTTGTGGTCTTGGGTGCAGTTGGGTGTTCCAACAGGACAATGACCCCAAACACACGTCAAAAGTGGTAAAGGAATGGCTAAATCAGGCTAGAATTAAGGTTTTAGAATGGCTTTCTCAAAGTCCAGACTTAAACGTGTGGACAATGCTGAAGAAACAAGTCCATGTCAGAAAACCAACACATTTAGCTGAACTGCACCAATTTTGTCAAGAGGAGTGGTCAAAAATTCAACCAGAAGCTTGTGGATGGCTACCAAAACCGCCTTATTGCAGTGAAACTTGCCAAGGGACATGTAACCAAATATTAACATTGCTGTATGTATACTTTTGACCCAGCAGACTTGGTCACATTTTCAGTAGACCCATAATAAATTCATAAAAGAACCAAACTTCCTGAATGTTTTTTGTGACCAACAAGTATGTGCTCCAATCACTCTATCACAAAAAAATAAGAGTTGTAGAAGTTATTGGAAACTCAAGACAGCCATGACATTATGTTCTTTACAAGTGTATGTCAACTTTTGATCACGACTGTATTCATGCAAATGTGACAAATGTTTCACACGCTAAGTTGAGTGTTTATGAAGTCATGCAGGCTGACTGGACATCTTCTGCTTGCCTTTCGTGCGTCTTTAACTTTTTAAGGCCTGAATCAGAAGCGGAATATGCAGGAAAACAAAGTGGATGTCGGGAAGGGTGGGGGGTGGGGGGGAATCCAGCACTGCTGTTGCTAGGCAACTGCATGCCTCTAAGTATGTGTGGAATTTAAGCTGTGGAAGACATCCAATTTTCCCGGGGAGCGATTTCAACGCCGCGCCAACACCTCCGAGGTGCACAGACTCTGCGAATGTGTTCAGCCGTGTGATGTGTTTGGGCATCAACTTGTAGCCATGATGTTTGATCCACACTTGTTACTTCCCCGCCATTATTCTTCATCTCCGCCACGTTTGGACGATGGCGTCCGAGCGGTTCGGAGAAAGTCGCACGCCGCGTCTTACAGAAACTGGTCAACACGCTGAGATTGTTCTGCGTATCAAGCAAAAAGCAGAGGAGGAAATGTCAAATGGCGGAAGAAGGAGAGAGTCAAGAGGAGGTTGGGATGGAAGGAGTTGGACAACAGGATTATTTCCATCGCTGCAAACTAAAAACAGCAAAAACATACTTCAAAGTTAGTTTGTGGATAACAACATACGTTTAAAAATACTGTAATATGCATGCCAGGCCAGTAGTTGGCGATGTCACTTTGTTAAATATTTATATGGGAATCTTAGATTGTCTGTTTTAATTGGAACCATCACAGTTTTCACAACAGCCACGTAAATGTTTAAATGTGTCAAACTTTCAGGACCTGAAGTGTTTATATAGATAAGCAAACAAACAATTATAAATATATAAATATATATATATATATATATATATATATATATATATATATATATATATATATATATATATATATATATATATATATATATATATATAGTCAAGGTTTCTGTGGTTTATCCGTTATACAGTGCTCAATACCGGGGTTGAGAAGAATATATGTTAGGTCACTCTTCAGGGGACAGGGATCCCCTGAAGAGCAGTGAAACCTGCGAAACAGGCTTGTAGGGATGGAATAGCCTCTGTGTTTTTTCCTAGCCTCTGTGTTTTTTCCTGACCTAACGTGTATATATATATATATATATATATATATATATATATATATATATATATATATATATATATATATATATATATATATATATATATATATATATATATATGTATGTATGTATGTCCATGTATTTTAGATTCATGTTTTACTTACAAGCCATTTTTGAATGCTTTTGATCAAAGGCAAACATTACTTTTAAAAAAAAAACAGTTTTAAAATATTTACAACAGTGAAAACTGCAAAACAGGCTTGTATGGATGAAATAGACTCTGTGTTTTTTCCTGATCTAACAGATGTGTGTGTGTATGTATATATATATATATATATACATATATATGTATTTATAATTTTAGTTTCATGTTTTACTTACAAACCATTTTTGAATGCTTTTGATCAAAAGCAAACATTAAAATACAATTTAAAAAACAGTTTTAAAATACTTTTAATACATAACGGTATACAATATACATAAAAGATTGATTTTAATCATTTTGTTAAAATTCAGCAAAGGTAAACAGTAAGCTTTTTTATCCTATTTTTATTCTAATTGAAGTTGAATTTAATGTTTTTTTTGTCATTTTTATTGTTTTATTTAAACTTTCATTTCGGTCAAATGCATTCCAAATTTAATTTGACTTTAATTCTATTTCAATAGGTGTTTTTCCTTTTTAAATGTTCTATTTTATCAAATGTTTTTGTGTTTTTTAATCCAAAGCCAACAGTTCTTTTAAAAACACAATTCAAAGCAATATACATGTTAATGTTGGCATGCTAACACAAGCATAATATATTTTCTAAAGCTATTTTTACAGGTATGCACTTAAGATATTTGTATTTTTTGTTACTTGACGCTAAATGTTAGCTTTTCATTCAACATTCACCAAAAATTTCTAAAGAAACTGATGTTTCAATTTTTTTTGTAGTGTTGAATTATTTTCAATATATCTGTTTAGGAAATATACTTTCATAATTTTAATCAAAAACAGTGTTGTTTAAAAGCAGCCGGGTGTCCAAAGTGTGGCTCTGAGGGCTATTTGTGGACCATTGCTGTTTTTTTTAATACCAAACATAAGCCTACATATTGTACTTAAATGTCAAGGTAGCCGAACAAAAAAACTTGAAAACAAATCAGTTTGCATGATTAGTTTTGAAGTAGTCGTAAGGCCTCAATGCCATCATACTCTCTATCTTTTTAAATAAAAACGCCTCAGTTGTTGTGTTAAACAATGGGCAGCAGCCAGAATGACATGTTAGCGCTCATATTCTTCTCATATGTTAAAGAATTGAACCAGACAGAGAGGTTATTTAGTGCATAGAGAGCGGAAAGTAAAGGAGAAAAGAAAAGTCTGTATAGACTGCCTTAAGAAAGGATTTTCTCTTATTTTAAGACATTTTTAATCAAATATGCATTGATTTCCTTCTTCCTACACTGGATAAATGACAGCCGATAAAACACATTTTTATTAAAATGCCCAGCCATGTCATGCTCCCTAGGGAGCATGACATGATCTGGAGCTTTTTCAAAAATGTATGAAAATGGAAATGGATGATGGAAAAATATATATTTTGTCTTAATATGGTTTCTGTAGGAGGACAAACATGACACAAACCTTCCTAATTGTTAGAAATCCCACTGTTTATATTAAACATGCTTCACTGATGAGCGTATTTGGCGAGCGCTGTTTTGTCCCACTAATTTCGACGGACCTTGAACTCACCTTAGTTTGTTTACATCAGGGGTGGGCAATTAATTTTTACCGGGGGCCGCATGAGCAACCCGAGCACTGCTGGAGGGCCACACTGACAATATTTCAATTAAATTTTGCTGAAATTATTTTTGATATACCGTAAGATAGATAATAATAATAATAATATTTTCATTTAACCTAACTTATCTTTATACAAAAGCAGATGGCTTTTGATGGTTTTATTTTTAACACTTTCTTACACAACACTTCCTGATGTATATTACAATACAAAAATGTCAATTTCTGTCACTTTATCCTGCATCCTCTTTGTTGTAAAACCTTTATTTAACCAGATAAGAAAACGTTGTGAACGTAGCACGCCTGTAAGGTGATTGGCGAAGAAGGAGGAAGCGTTGCTGTTGCGGAAATGAGGAGTGAGGATTGGTTTTCCTTTTGGAAAGAACAAGATAAGTTGAGCTGTGTTAGTAGAGCTTGCTCAATAAAAGTTTAAAAAGTGCATCAGACTTGGTGTGCACTTCTTCTGGACGCTACAATTGATGTCAGAAGTGGGATGAAATGCCTCCCAGTTCGCCTTGCCATCAAACCTGGGAGTCTTCATTGAGGGCGGAATTCCCCCCGTGGCAAGCAGCGTGGCTGCACCTGTAAACGCTCTCTCTCTCTCTCTCTCTCTCTCTCTCTCTCTTTGCGGCGAGCTCCTCACGTGGCACGTACCTCCCGATGACGTAGCACACAAGCAGCGCAGTATGCGCAAAGTTTTACTTCTGCCACCAATTGTAGCGTCCAGAAGAAGTGCACATCAAGTCTGACGCTCTTTTTAAACTTTTATTGAGCAAGCTATACTAACACAGCTCAACATATCTCGTTCCTTCCACACGCACGTCTCCTCACTCCTCATTTACGCAACTCAAGAAGACAACATCAACTTCAGCAGGTCGTTACACTATATTCTTTAAACACAGCAACGTGTGTACCACAAATAAGCACACAGCTTTACCTTTACTTGTCTTGTTGAAAACACGCCATTCGTCATCAACTTTTCTCTTTTTAGCGGGCATCACTTGTCGCTGTGCGCCTTCCCTCACAGGACATACGCCCATATAACACTTTTCAAAATAAAAGCAGCACAGTTGTATTGCACGCACGACAAAGATGTTTTTTTAAATTTATTTTGTAATTTGAGATTGCCGCTGCGCGCACGAGCATACGTCCACACGGAAGTAATACAAATAACGCTTTTCAAAACAAAAGCAGCACCGTTGTATTGCACACTCGAAATAGATGCTTTTTAAAATTTATTTTGTAATTTATAATTGGCCTCACGCGGGCCGGACAGGGACGTACAAAGGGCCGGATGCGGCCCGCGGGCCGCACAATGCCCAGGTCTGGTTTACATGTACAACTTTCTCCGACGCTGTTACAGAAAGATGTGTTTTTGGCCACTCTTTTTTTTTTGTCTCATTTTGTTCACCAAACATCCATGAATGCACAAAGGTGAGCTTTGTTGACGTTGTTGACTTGTTGGAGTGCTTATCAGGCATATTTGGTCAGTGCATGACTGCAAGCTAATCGATGCTAACATGCTATTTAGGCTAGCTGCATGTACATAATGCATCATTATGCCTCGTTAGTAGGTATATTTAATTTCCTTCACTTATGTCCTCTGTGTATTTAATTTATATTTGCATGTCTCATGTAGGGCTGGGCGATATGGCCTTTTTTTAATATCTCAATATTTTTAGGCCATATCGCAATACACGATATATATCGCGATGTTTTGCCTTAGGCTTGAATGAACACTTGATGCATATAATCACATCAGTATGATGATTCTATGTGTCTACATTAAAACATTCTTGTTCATACTGCATTAATATATGCTCATTTTAAACTTTCATGCAGAGAGGGAAATCACAACTAAGTCAATTGACCAAACCTGTATTTATTAAACAGTTATTAAGCAGTGGCACAAACATTCATGTCATTTCCAAAACAGAAAGTGCAAGATTGTCAGAGACATTTTAAAACAAGCTATGAGTGCACTTTTGTGCAAGATGTCACTAAGATGACATATCAAAACAACACTAAATTAAAGTGCACTTTTTGTACAGAACGCCACTACAATAGTTTAAAACAAATAAAGTGCACTTTTGTGCATGATGTCACACAAGATATGTCAATAACTGTCAAATAAAAATGAGCTGCATAATAGGAAATCAAATAGTGTATGTCCTTCGCTATGTGGTTGGTTCCTGTGGACGTTATCTCCTTTTGTCGTGGACTATTTTTTTCATACGGTGTTGATCTGGAAATGGTTGCCTCTGCATTTTGTTGGTGTGGCACCGAACGGAGTAAGCACTTTTCATTCTCTAGCAAGTGACTTTTCAAATGATGCTACATATTAGCAGTAATGCTACTATTTGTAGCAACGCTTTTGCTCCACACTTGACAAATTACGGTTGTCTGTTCGACATATTCCCACTTGAAGCCAAACCACCGCCAGACGATGGACGCCGTGCTGTTTTTCTTGGGAATGAATTATTCCTTCATTTGTTACCAGATTCGCACCTTCTTTCTCTCGTATTACCACTCGCACCACAGCTAACGTTACCCATGCCGCTACCTCTCTGCTCCGAGAGGGCGTATGTGACGTATGTAAGAAGGTGCGCTTGTTTAAGTCTCTGTGAGAAGGAGAGACTAGAAAGAGTGAGAAGAGGCTGTAGTGTCATACCAGCAGCTAAAAGCAACTGCATTAGAACATATACTCGAATATCACGATATAGTCATTTTCTATATCGCACAGAGACAAACACGCGATATATCGCGTATATCGATATATCGCCCAGCCCTAGTCTCATGACACATTATTTGTATATACAATTGGCTGCATTTGTCATAGTTGTTTGAGGGCCATGTTGTTCCAGACCACAGCAAACGTTACCCAGCTTGCAAAGATTGTAATAAATCCATTAGAACTTGGACACACCTTTGGCCATTCTAAGCCAGTAATTTCCAGGAGTTATCTCACCCTCTGAGAAGCCTCCAATTTACTAATGTTTTCAAATGTTGTAAAAATGTGTAGAATAAATATTGCATTTCAACATTTCTGTCAACGAAGACTTGTGTCAGCTTGCGACACATAGTCATTTTGATAGTAGGCTATTATACCTAATATAGACACTTATAGAAGTCTTATAATGAAGGCAACACATGATGTAAGGCTTTTTATTTTTTTCCTGACAGATTAATTTCATATATTGTTGGTCCAGTATTCAAGATTTTGCTAGCCCTACACGTTAAACAGCTGCTAGCCCTCTCTTTCTGTGCTAGTCATTACTTTATAACATTTTGACGGACTAAACAATTAGCTGGTGACAACATTTCAAAGATAGAGTAAATAGTAGCTAATATAGTTTGTAATTCTACTCTTTATTCTTATTTTTTGGCTGCTTTACTGTGCATGCTAGCTAGCATTGCGAGCCATAGACGCTAACCAGCTGCTAGCTCTATCGCAGGGGTCACCAACCTTTTTGAAACCAAGAGCTACTTCTTGGGTACTGATTAATGCGAAGGGCTACCAGTTAGATACACACTTAAATAAATTGCCAGAAGTAGCCAATTTGCTCAATTTACCTTTAACTCTGTTATTATTAATAATTAATGATATTTATCTTTGTGGAAACACTGATCATCTTAATGATTTCTCACAATAAATATATATAGAAACAGATAAATATCAATATGCAACACTTTATTTTTATATTTTCTCTAAGTGCACATTTTTCAAATTGAACATTTTCGAATGATCACTTCTAAGACAGTCTTGTGAAATCACAATATCCCATTTTAACTAGCTAGCCAGTAACATTTTTTAACACATCATAAATTACTTTGCACCATGTTTGTACAAATAATAACTCATGTAAAATACAAAAGTAAACTCTCAAATTTTTAAATCATGTCAACTTTGAACTGGACACCAAATCTGTTATCTGTTTCTTTGTCAGTTAGTGGGAAGCCTGGCATTGCATGCTGTTAACTAGTGTGTTGTACTCTGGTGTGTAACTTGACACTGCAACTCTGAGTGAGTCTTGCAGATGTGCATCAGTGAGGCGTGTTCTGTGTTTGTTCTTGATGAAGTTCATGTCAGAAAAGGCTGATTCACAAAGATAAGATTATTCCTCGTTGTTTGCGGAACCTTCTTAATCTTTTGGACATATTTTCACAGCAATCTGGCCTTAAGCTTAATTATGATAAATGTAAAATGTTAAGGATCGGAAATGTAAAGGGAACGTCCTTTCGAATGGAATGCAAAGTGCCTGTTTTGTGGACAGATGGACCAGTTAACATACTTGGTGTTGTTGTCCCAGAAAATCTGGAAGATCTAGGCTCAGTAAATTATGATAATCGACTAAGAAAGCTGGACAAAATTATGCAATTATGGAAAGGGAAATCCCTAACCTTGTATGGTAAAATGTCTATTGCCAACTCGTTAATTATTCCTCAATTTATTTATTAGTTTTTGTCATTACCAGCTCCATCACACAACTTTTTTAAGATTTATGAGCGGAGGGTCTTCGATTTTGTCTGGAACGGCAAACCAAAAAAGATTAAAAGAAAGGTTTTGTACAAAGAGTATGAATATGGGGGCCTGAAACTTCTCAACCTTGAAGCTATGTGTCTGTCTTTAAAAGCATCAATTGTTCCAAAGATGTATTTAAACATTGAGTGGTACACAAATGTCCCGTTGGACAAAAAACATGTACTGTATCAAAATAAATTGTATCCTTTTTTACAAGTGATCCCCTCCCAGAGAGTCTGCTGGGAAACATGGCGGGGTTCATAAAGGAAACAATCCACTCATAGTGGTGTTTTCAATTTTATGTGCCAGAAAAAAGAGACGATATTTTGCAGCAGTTAATATGGATGAACTCTAATATTGTAATAGATGGAAAGCCTTTCTTTTGGAAAAATATGTTTGAAAGAGGAATCATTTTTGTCAATGATATTATCAATGAGAATGGTAAAATTATGAAGTACGATGAATTTAGAGCTATGTATGGTGATGCTTGCTCAAGCTTTTCATTTTATCAACTAACTGGAGTAATTGGGAAAAGATGGAAACAAATAATTAATTATGGAACTACTAAATTATTAGTTTGTAAACCTCTAATAAGAAATTCTAGTTGGCAAAAAGGAACTAAAATAAATAGAAAAATATATAATTTTTATTTAATAAAGAAATCTTTGAAGGCTGCCTCATACAACACAAATGGAAAATGGGAGGACTTTTTTGACTGCCCGTTGCCATGGGATGCCATATTCAAACTAATCTATAAAACCAGTATCGATGTGCAAAATCGTTATTTTCAAATTAAAATTATTTATAACTTCTTACCCACAGGGAAAATGTTAAAATTATGGAATATGACAGAGTCAGATGATTGCCGATTTTGTTGTCAGGAGCCTGAATCACCCTGCATTTGTTTTGGTATTGTCATATTGTGTCTTTGTTTTGGGTGGAAGTTAAAAAAATGTGTTTAAGGATTGGTGTGTTTATGAATCTTAATGTGGTTTCTGTTATTTTAGGAGAGTTCATTGACTATCATGATTTAGTCAATTTAATTATAGTACTCGATAAAATGTTTATTTTTAAGGCCAAAAACAGATATTCACTTAGTATTACTTTCTTTAAAACATTTATTCAGTATTTTCTAATTTTAGAAAGTTACATGGTTGAAAACGATAATGATGCCAAAAAACATTAAAAAAAAGATGAGAAGTCCTCAAAGGCTTATTTTGAAAGTATAATTATGTTTATAGATTATATGATATCTGTTGTTGTGTTCCCTAATTTGAGTGACCTGGACATAATCTGGACTGTACATAAATGCTTATTTTGAAAATGTAATTTTGTTTATAAATTATATCAATCAATCAATCAATCAATGTTTATTTATATAGCCCTAAATCACAAGTGTCTCAAAGGGCTGTACAAGCCACAACGACATCCTCGGTACAGAATATGCAATCTGTTGTGTTCCCTAATTTTTTTCTGTGTACATGAATGAAGGTGTGTGTTGCTGAGTCCGACTTGGACATTATCTGGACTGGGCCTGGTTTAAAAACCCCTTTAAACAAATATAATTTCATTGACAACCTGGTCTGTTGAAGATAAGGCCCTTTTCAAAAAATAAAATAAAATAAGATAAATAAATAAAAAACATTTTCTTGGAAAAAAAAGAATGTAAAACAATATAAAAATAATTACATAAAAAATAGTAATTAATGAAAATGTTAGTGGACCAGCAGCCTATACAATCATGTGTGCTTCAGGGACTGTGTCCCTTGCAGATGTGTTGTCAATGTTGTGGGAACCAGAATATTGGTAGCAGAAAGAAATAACCCCTTTTGTGTGAGTGGGTGTGGATGAGTGTGCATGGGGGAGTTTGTTTGGGTTGATGCACTGATTGAAAGTGTATCTTGTGTTTTTTCTATGTAGATTTAATTTAAAAAATAAATTAAAAAATTAAAAAAAAATTTTTAATTTTTTAATTTTTTAATTTTTTATTTTTTATTTTTTTAGAACAGGCCCGCGGGCGACTCATCTGGTCCTTACGGGTGACCTGGTGCCCGCGGGCACCGCGTGGGTGACCCCTGCTCTATCGTGGTGTGAAGCTAGTCATTATTTTATGACAATTAGACAGACTAAACAATTAGTTTGGGAAGATATTTCAAAGATGGAGTAAATATCAGGTAATACATTTTTTCATTTTAATCTTTATTTTTATTTTTCGGCTGCTTTACTTACGATGCTTGCTAGCTGCTAGCCCTCTTTTTTTGTGAAACTAGTCATTAAGACATTTAGGTAGTCTATACAGTTAGCTTGAGAAAATATTTCAAAGACGGAGTAAATATCAGTTAATATATTTTTTCCTCGTAGTCTTTATCATCATTTATCAGCTGCTTTACTTTGTGGGCTATCTAGCATTGCGAGCCATAGACACTAACCAGCTGCTAGCTCTCTCTTTCTGTGAAACTAGTCATTACTTTATAACAGTTAGACAGACTAAACAGTTAGTTTGGGAAGATATTTCAAATATGGAGTAAGTATCAGATGATACTTTTTTTCCATTTTAATCTTTATTAAACATTTTCGGCTGCTTTGCTTACAATGCGGGCTAGCTACACGCTAACTATAGCTGCTAGCTCTGTCTTTTTGTGAAATTGGTCATTACTCTGTCACATTTAGACCGACTAAATCATTAGCTTGAGAAAAATGTTTAAAAATAAAATGGAGTGAATCAGCTAAGATAATATTTCATTTTACACTTTATTCTTGTTTCCCGTCCGCTTGACTTACATTGCAGGCTAGCTAGGCGATAAATCAAGACGGAAAAAACAACACAAGCACATATTTAGCTTCAGGATAAACAGACAATAGTTTTATTTTCGCTTTCGCTCCGTGGCGCTTTCCAAGCATAGAAGGAAGATAATTAAAGTTGCATTCGTCTCTGCTTATCGCTTTCTTCCTGCTTTCATCGAGCTCTTCGTTTAACAAGGCCCCCGGGTCCAATGCAAAAAGTCCAATTCGAGAGTGTGTGTGTGCGTGTGTGTGTGTGTGAGAGAGAGAGAGTGTACATACTTACAGTATGCACTGATTATCGTCTTACTAGTGTCAGACACCAAATTTATCCTCAGGGATTAATTTTTCATGAGCTTTTTTTTTGCTCGAAAACTCTGCTCTCTAATAGACGAGGATATTGCTTGGCTTCTTCTACTTTTTCGTGCATGTTTAATTGGCGTAAAAGTACAACACGTGTACAAACATGGTATACTTGTGTTGCTACAGCTAAAAAGTGGTTTCATATCATTCGGATTTGGACTGTCCCCGCCTAAATGGGCAGCGGTTGGGGAAATAAATCCTGGTTTGTTTGTAGATGTAGACCAGGGGTGTCCAAAGTGCGGCCCGGGGGCCATTTGCGGCCCGCAGCTAATTGTTTCCCGGCCCGCCACACATTCTGGAAATACTATTGTAAAAATAAAAAAGAACATCAAAAAAAGTGGATCGAGGTGAAATCTAACGAGAAAAAGTTGCAATATTGACACAAAAGCTGCCATGCAGGCTGTTTTTTTTCTTTTGTGTTTCTTCATTTTTCTTTTTTTTGCCATTGCTCAAAAAATAAAAATAATGACAAAAAATCTATGTTATAATGAATTATTTTCAGGGCTCCAATTACTTCAAATATTTCACTTTAAAGGCCTACTGAAATGAATTTTTTTTATTTAAACGGGGATAGCTGATCCATTCTATGTGTCATACTTGATCATTTCGCGCTATTGCCATATTTTTGCTGAAAGGATTTAGTAGAGAACAACGACGATAAAGGTCGCAACTTTTGGTCGCTGATAAAAAAAAAAGCCTTGCCTATACCGGAAGTAGTGTGACTTCACCGGAGGAAGGACCCCTCACATTTTCCCATTGTTTACAATGCAGCGAGAGAGATTCGGACCGAAAAAGCGACGATTACCCCATTAATTTGAGCGAGAATGGAAGATTTGTGGATGAGGAAAGAGAGAGTGAAGGACTACAGTGCAGTGCAGGACGTATCTTTTTTCGCTCTGACCGTAACTTAGGTACAAGGGTTCATTGGATTCCACACTTTCTCCTTTTTCTATTGTGGATCACAGATTTTTATTTTAAACCACCTCGGATACTATATCCTCTTGAAAATGAGAGTCGAGAACGCGAAATGGACATTCACAGTGACTTTTATCTCCACGACAATACATCGGCGAAGCTCTTTAGCTACTGAGCTAACGTGATAGCATCGGGCTCAAATGCAGATAGAAACAAAATAAATAAATCCCTGACTGGAATGATAGACAGAAGATCAACAATACTATTAAACCATGGACATGTAAATACATGGTTAATAATTTCCAGCTTGGCGAAGCTTAACAATGCTGTTGCTAACGACGCCATTGAAGCTAACTTAGCTATGGGACGGCGGCGGGCGTTGTAGCTTTCGACGACACCCCGGCCGCCATCAGAGTCGGCAAGAAACATATATTTCCCCAAAGTTACGTACGTGACATGCACATAGCGACACGCATGTACGGGCAAGCAATCAAACATTTTTGGAAGCCAAAGCTGTACTCACGGTAGCGCGTCTGCTATCCACCTCAAAGTCCTCCTGGTTGTTTTGCTGTAGTCCGCCGCTAATACACCGATCGCACCTACAGCTTTCTTCTTTGCAGTCTCCATTGTTCATTAAACAAATTGCAAAAGACTCACCAACACAGATGTCCAGAATACTGTGGAATTTTGGGATGAAAACAGAGCGTTTTGTATTGGATTCAATGGGTCCGAATACTTCCGTATTAACCATTGACGTCACGCGCATACGTCATCATACATAGACGTTTTCAAACGGAAGTGTGGCGGGAAATTTAAAATTGCACTTTATAAGTTAACCCGGCCGTATTGGCATGTGGTGCAATGTTAAGATTTCATCATTGATATATAAACTATCAGACTGCGTGGTCGGTAGTAGTGGGTTTCAGTAGGCCTTTAAAAGGTTTTATGTGGTAAATATTGCATATATTGTGTAGTAACCATATAAAAACATCAACGTTTTCTTTGACAAAAGCGCATAAAACAAACAAAATAATAGTTCCAGCATAAAATCGACAGATATATCTGAAGTTGATCTCGTAACTTAAGTGTTGAAAGTAAAAGAAATACCTAATAAAAATGTATCACTTTATGAGTGGGGCACCTTTTGGATCCCAAATATATTTAGTGATTTTTTTATTTATCTTTTCACTGTGATTACTCAAAAATATGAAAGAATTAAAATCAATGGTGTTCTGCATTATTGATCTTTTAGGGCTCTAATTACTAAATACTGCATATTTCAGTTTTACTATAAAAAAAACTAAGTTGTTTTTGACAGAAAAGCCATAAAACATTTTTTAAAATTTGTATTACTTTATATCAACTTGAAGTTGATATCGAGATTTTCTGTAAGCGTTAAATAATTTAAAAAAAATAATAATCTGACTTATTTTTAACATTTTAATGACTGAGACCCTTTATGGTCCCAGGGACCCCGAAAGGTAAAATAAATAAAAAATGCATATATTTTGTTATGGTTTGAAAATGAAAAATATCAAAATGGCCCCCACATGCTTTAATTTTTCCGTGTGCGGCCCTCAGTGGAAAAAGTTTGGACACCCCTGATGTGGACGTTGATGATTTAACTTTATGTTCCTTGGACTTGTTTTAGGGGCTGGGAATACACAACAACAGCATCTGATTGGTCAAGCTGCACGCTTGAAGGCATCGGCGTCTGGGTCAAACCCAACGAAGGGGTTTGGGTGTGGGGTTTTAGTGGGGCGGGGGTTCTCAGGCTCCAGCCAGCACGTCTCCGGCATGAGGTGCTGCGTCTGCATGGAGGCTTTTCTCCTCCTCTGAAGTCTGGCAGCTGCTATCTGGTTACTCCTTGAAGATCTACCGTGATTAGTACTGCACTCGCATTCCTCAGACCCATTTACTGCAATCCACAAAGTCAGCGTTACACTAAGCAGCACACACACACACACACACTGTATCAAAAAAGAAACAGTCAGCAAAAATTACATGCCAACTTTTATTTAAAAACACTTCTCCATGATGCCAAACATCAGACCTAAATTCTCCGGTCCAAAAACAAAAGTCGAAGACACTTTTAAGCTCCAATACTGGTAAAAGATCCTTTACGTCAGTGGTCCCCAACCACCGGGCCACGACCCGGTACCGGTCCGCGGACCGATTGGCCGCACAAGAAATTACAAAAAAAAAATATATATATATATATATATTTTTTTTTTAAAATTAAATCAACATACAAAACACAATATATACATTATATATCAATATAGATCAATACAGTCTGCAGGGATACAGTCCGTAAGCACACATGATTGTATTTCTTTATGAAAAAAAAAAAAAAGTTTTTTATTTTTTTATTTCACCACCCCTCCACCCCCGGTCTGTGGGACAAATTTTCAAGCGTTTACCGGTTCGCAGCTACAAAAAGGTTGGGGACCACTGCTCTATGTTACATGAGTGCTCTGCTGGTTGTACGAGCTGGCTGCAAAATGCTTGTCAAAGATCCTTTATATGACTAGAGCACTCTGCTTTTTGTCAAGACCCATGGCAAAAATCCTTGTCAAAGATCCTCTACGCCAGTGTTTTTCAACCACTGTTCCGCCGTGATATACACTGGTGTGCTGTGAGAGATTATGTAATTTCACCTAATTGGGTTAAAAATATCTAAAAAAAAAAAGGTATCTAACGCTTAAACCAAATATAAACAAAAGGCGAGCGCCGCTCAGAAAAGGCATTGAAGCTTAGGGACGGCTATGCAAAATTAAACTAAAACTGAATTGAAACTTTTATTAGTTTATTAGAACTGGCTGCAAAGTAAACAAATACAGAATGCTGGACGACAGCAAAGACTTACAGAGTGTGGAGCAGCAGACGGCGTCCACAAAGTACATCCGTACATGACATGACAATGAACAATGTCCCCACAAAGAAAGATAGCATCCACACAACTTAAATAGTCTCGATTGCTAAAACAAAGCAGGTGTGGGGAATAGCGTTCAAGGAAGACATGAAACTGCTACAGGAAAATAGCAACAAAACAGGAAAAGCCACCAAAAATAGGAGCGCAAGACAAGAACTAAAACACTACACACAGGAAAACACCAAAAACTTCAAAATAAGTCACGGCGTGATGTGACAGGTGTGTAACAGTACACCTACTTTGAGACAAGAGCTATATTGATGCATGGCTGGTTATGGTTTGAATTCATATCCAACACTTGCGAGAACGACTTTTTATTGTCAATATCGGCTGCTGAGTTTCATTTTTCAATGTTTTCTGCTGGTGGTGTGCCTGGGGATTTTTTCAATGAAAAAAATTTGCCTTGGCTCAGAAAAGGTTGAAAAACACTGCTCTACGCTACATGAGCATTTTTGTACAAACCGGCTGCAAAATGCTAGTAAAAGATCCTCTCTATGACAGGAGCGCTCGGCTTCTTTTTAAGCACCACGTCAAATATTCATTTTTCTTCATTTCTTTTTCAACACCTTCTGCACTACAAGAATCAGAGTCCAAAATCCTCTTTATCACAGGAGCACTCTGCGTGTTCTTAAGGACCAGGTCCAATATCCTTTAAACACCTACTGCAAAAATCTAGGTCAAAGATCCTCTCTATCACTACGTTTCCATGCACTAAATTAGTCTGATTTCTCAAATCAGAGTACCGTATTTTCTGCACCATTAGGGCGCACCGAATTATAAGGCGCACCGCCGATGAATGGTCTATTTTCGATTATACCGGATTATAGGGCCATTAAAGGAGTCATATAATTATTTATTTTTTTCTAAATGTAAAACACTTCCTTGTGGTCTACATAACATGTAATGATGGTTCTTTGGTCAAAATGTTGCATAGATTATGTTTTACAGATCATCTTCAAGTCGCTTTCTGATAGTTGCTTCCGGATGTGCCGTTTTGTTTACATGGCTCACCTTCAGCAGCGTCTTCTCCCCGTCATCTTTGTTGTAGCTGTGTAGCGTGCAAGGGCGGGAGTGGAAGAAGTGTCAAAAGATGGAGCTAACTGTTTTAATGATATTCAGACTTTACTTAAATCAATAACGGAGCAGCATCTCCTCATCCGTGGCTCACTAGTGCAACAACAAACCCGGAAATGTGCCCCGTGAAAAACCGTCCGACCGGAACTCTCTAATAACTAAAGTTCCTTGGGTGAATAATGTAAACTCACTACACCGGTATGTTTTAGCGCTTTCATGGCGAGTTTACTGACAGATATAAGTAAGAACTTTACACTACTTTATATTAGGGAATGGCAACAGCGGAGGATGAATGTCTCATAACAATAAGGTAGAGAAAAAGAAGAAGCTTATCGACTACGGCGTCTCCACGGACTACAAAGACGGACTTGCGCAATTTTTCAGGATTTATGCAGATCCCAAATACAGATCAGCAGGTACCAGAAGGTAAGAAAAGTTACTTTTGCATAATATTGCGAAACAAAACGCCAGATAAAATGTCTTAATAATAATAATAATGTCCATAAAAATACTCGTATGTTGAACACAGTACAATCCATCAAGCGGTGCGGCTTCATAGCTTACCAAAGTCGTACTGAAACATTTTGATAGATTTTTGAGCGCCGTGTGTAATGTTCTATATTTTCAATGGAACATATGACATGTTGGTGTTGTTTACTTGAGTCATATTGCAGTCTGCACGTATCTCTTATGTGTGACTGCCATCTACTGGTCACACTTGTCATTTCACAATGTACCAAATAAAATAGCTTTGAGGTCGGTAAGCACAACCAAAATTACTCCGTACATTAGGTTACAACGCGCACTGTCGAGTTTTGAGAAAATTAAAGGATTTTAAGTGCGCCTTATAGTCCGAAAAATACGGTAATCTATACTTTTTTTAAAACTTGTATATATTTCGGAGTATTATATAACATGTTTAAAAACAACATTAGTTTAACCTAAGTACACTTGTATGTGTTTAATGAGTTTATTGAGCCGATCTATCTTGCAAAAAAAAAATTAAGTTTATGAGTTTGAACATCAAATATCTTGTCTTTGTAGTGCATTCAATTGAATATGAATATGAATATGAAAAGGATTTGCAAATCATTGTATTCCGTTTATATTTACAATGAATGATGGGTTCCCACTTCTCCGTGAGCGCTTTGAGTATCTAACAATAGAAAAGCGTGATATAAATCGAATCCATTATTATTATTATTATTATTACATCTAACACTATTTCCCAACTCATATGGAAACGGGGTTTGTAAAATGTAAACGTAATAAGTAACTTTTTATGACACTTTTGAGGA
>NC_084751.1:27371911-27374411 GCF_033978785.1 Entelurus aequoreus | reverse complement strand
CAGCCACTTCGTCCAGCTCCTCCCGGGGGATCCTGAGGCGTTCCCAGGACATAGTCTTCCCAACGTGTCCTGGGTCTTCCCCGTGGCCTCCTACCGGTCGGACGTGCCCTAAACACCTCCCCAGGGAGGCGTTCGGGTGGCATCCTGACCAGATGCCCGAACCACCTCATCTGGCTCCTCTCGATGTGGAGGAGCAGCGGCTTTACTTTGAGCTCCCCCCGGATGGCAGAGCTTCTCACCCTATCTCTAAGGGAGAGACCCGCCACCCGGCGGAGTAAACTCATTTCGGCCGCTTGTACCCGTGATCTTGTCCTTTCGGTCATAACCCAAAGCTCATGACCATAGGTGAGGATGGGAACGTAGATCGACCGGTAAATTGAGAGCTTTGCCTTCCGGCTCAGCTCCTTCTTCACCACAACGGATCGATACAGCGTCCGCATTACTGAAGACGCCGCACCAATCCGCCTGTCGATCTCACGATCCACTCTTCCCTCACTCGTGAACAAGACTTCAAGGTACTTGAACTCCTCCACTTGGGGCAGGGTCTCCTCCGCAACCCGGAGATGGCACTCCACCCTTTTCCGGGCGAGAACCATGGGCTCGGACTTGGAGGTGCTGATTCTCATCACAGTCGCTTCACACTCAGCTGCGAACCGATCCAGTGAGAGCTGAAGATCCTGGCCAGATGAAGCCATCAGGACCACATCATCTGCAAAAAGCAGAGACCTAATCCTGCAGCCACCAAACCGGATCCCCTCAACGCCTTGACTGCGCCTAGAAATTCCGTCCATAAAAGTTATGAACAGAATCGGTGACAAAGGCCAGCCTTGGCGGAGTCCAACCCTCACTGGAAACGTGTCCGACTTACTGCCGGCAATGCGGACCAAACTCTGGCACTGATCATACAGAGAGCGGACCACCACAATCAGACAGTCCGATACCCCATACTCTCTGAGCACTCCCCACAGGACTTCCCGAGGGACACGGTCTAATACCTTCTCCAAGTCCACAAAGCACATGTAGACTGGTTGGGCAAACTCCCATGCACCCTCAAGGACCCTGCCGAGAGTATAGAGCTGGTCCACAGTTCCACGACCAGGACGAAAACCACACTGTTCCTCCTGAATCCGAAGTTCATCTATCTGGCGTAGCCTCCTCTCCAGCACACCTGAGTAGACCTTACCGGGAAGGCTGAGGAGTGTGATCCCACGATAGTTAGAACACACCCTCCGGTTCCCCTTCATATACAAAGAGAGGAACCACCACCCCGGTCTGCCAATCCAGAGGTACCGCCCCCGATGTCCACGCGATGCTGCAGAGTCTTGTCAAGCAAGACAGCCCCACAGCATCCAGAGCCTTAAGGAACTCCGGGCGGATCTCATCCACCCCCGGGGCCTTGCCACTGAGGAGCTTTTTAACTACCTCAGCAACCTCAGCCCCAGAAATAGGAGAGCCCACCACAGATTCCCCAGGCACTGCTTCCTCATAGGAAGACGTGTTGGTGGGATTGAGGAGGTCTTCGAAGTATTCCCTCCACCGATCCACAACATCCGCAGTCGAGGTCAGCAGAACACCATCCCCACCATACACGGTGTTGACATTGCACTGCTTCCCCCTCCTGAGGCGGCGGATGGTGGTCCAGAATCGCTTCGAAGCCGTCCGGAAGTCATTTTCCATGACTTCCCCGAACTCCTCCCATGTCCGAGTTTTTGCCTCCGCAACCGCGAAGATCTTTGACTAGCGGAAAAAAAGCAAACTTTTTTTTAGAGGATCTTTAACTAGCATTTGTTTATGTTTTTTTCACAAGAGGTTATTAAAAATACCAGCGTGCTCCTGTCACCGAGAGGATCTTTGATGAGTAGATTAAATGATAAATGATAAATGGGTTATACTTGTAAAGCGCTTTTCTACCTTCAAGGTACTCAAAGCGCTTTGACAGTATTTCCACATTCACCCATTCACACACACATTCACACATTGATGGAGGGAGCTGCCATGCAAGGCGCTAACCAGCAGCCATCAGGAGCAAGGGTGAAGTGCTTGCCCAAGGACACAACGGACGTGACTAGGATGGTAGAAGGTGGGGATTGAACCCCAGTAACCAGCAACCCTCCGATTGCTGGCACGGCCACTCTACCAACTTCGCCACGCCGTCCCAGATGAGTGAGACCAACCTTTTTTGAGCAGAGTCCCAAAAATAGCATAGCCCTGTCATTTGAAAGATCTTTGATTTGCATTTTTGCAGTAGGTCCTTAAACCGCACAGGGTTCCCGTCATACTGTCATTTTTGTCTGGCGTTTTTGCAGTCGATTCCTAAAAACAGCAAAGCGCTCGAGTTATATAGAAGATCTTTGACGAGCGAAAAGAAGCAAGTTGTTCCTTAGATGATCTTTAACTAGCGTTATAATTTGTATTTTTACAAGAGGTTATTAAAAATACCAGCGTGTTCCTGTCACGTAGAGGATCTTTGACTAGCGTTTTTGCAGTAGATTCCCAATAA
>NC_084751.1:27339411-27366911 GCF_033978785.1 Entelurus aequoreus | reverse complement strand
TTGAGAATATCTTGGCCGTTTTTAGGAATTTACTGCAAAAATGCTAGTCAAAGAGCTTCTCAAAAACAGGAGTGCTTTGTAATTTTCAGGAGTTTACTGCAAAAATGATAGTTAAAGCACTTCTGTTTTTGGGAAGATCTTTGACTCACTTTTGCAGTAAATTCCTAAAAACTGCACAAGCACTCCTGTTTTTGTGAATATCTTTGCAGTTTTTAGGAATTTACTGCAAAAATGCTAGTCAAAGAGCTTGTCAAAAACAGGAGTGGGTTGCAATTTTTTTGGAATTTACTGCAAAAATGCAAGTCAATAAGCACTTCTGTTTTTGAGAAGATCTTTGACTATCATTTTTGCAATAGATTCCTAAAAACTGCTGTTGTCAATCAATCAAAGTTTATTTATACAGCCCTTAATCACAAGTGTCTCAAAGGGCTGCACAAGCCACAACGACATCCTCAGCTCAGATCCCACTCCTATTGTTGAGAATATCTTTGCCGTTTTTAGGAATTTATTGCAAAAATGCTAGTCGAAGAGCTTCTCAAAAACAGGAGTGCTTTGTAATTTTTAAGAGTTTACTGCAAAAATTATAAAGTTAAAGTTAAAGTACCAATGATTGTCACACACACACTAGGTGTGGTGAAATTTGTCCTCTGCATTTGACCCATCCACTTGACCACCCCCTGGGAGCAGTGGGCAGCAGCGGTGCCGCGCCCGGGAATCATTTTTGGGGATTTAACCCCCAATTCCAACCCTTGATGCTGAGTGCCAAGCAGGGAGGTTATGGGTCCCATTTTTATAGTCTTTGGTATGACTCGGCCGGGGTTTGAACTCACAACCTACCGATCTCAGGGCGGACACTCTAACCACTAGGCCACTGAGTAGGTTAAAGTATAGTTAAAGCACTTCTGTTTTTGAGAATATATTTGACTCACTTTTGCAGTAAATTCCTAAAAACTGCACAAGCACTCCTGTTTTTGTGAATATCTTTGCAGTTTTTAGGAATTTACTGCAAAAATGCTAGTCAAAGAGCTTCTCAAAAACAGGAGTGCGTTGCAATTTTTTTGGAATTTACTGCAAAAATGCTAGTCAAAGCACTTCTGTTTTTGAGAAGATCTTTGACTATCATTTTTGTAATAGATTCCTAAAAACTGCTGTTGTTGAGAATCAATCAAAGTTTATTTATATAGCCCTTAATCACAAGTGTCTCAAAGGGCTGCACAAGCCACAACGACATCCTCAGCTCAGATCCCACTCCTATTGTTGAGAATATCTTTGCCGTTTTTTTAGGAATTTACTGCAAAAATGCTAGTCAAAGAGCTTCTCAAAAACAGGAGTGCTTTGCAATTTATAAAATGCTAGTCAAAACACTTCTGTTTTTGAGAAAATCCTTGACTAGCATTTTTGCAGTAAATTTCTAAAAACTACAAAGCCCTCTCGTTTCTGAGAATATCTTTGCAGTTTTTAGGAATTTACCGCAAAAATGCTAGTTAGTCAAACAGCTTCTCGAAAACAGGAGTGCTTTGCAATTTTTTGAAATTTACTGCAAAAATGCTAGTCAAAGCACTTCTGTTTTTGAGAAGATCTTTGACTAGCATTTTTGCAGCAGATGCCTAAAAACGTCAAATCACTTATTATAAAGAAGATCCTGCTCTTGCTGGTAAAAACCCCCAACTAAAAACACTATTGTGTCTGTTATGTCAGGGTTCTTTGGCTAGCATTATGCCTAAAAACGTCAACTCACTTATTATAAAGAAGATCCTGCTCTTGCTGGTTAAAAAAAACCCCAACAAAAAACAGCATTGTTCCTGTCATAACGGGGATCTATGACCGACATTTTCCCTAAAAACAGCAATGTGTAAGAGTGGTCATCCGCTCCGTCCAAACCAGTGACTATGGAACCCCAGTGAATGAAGAGTTAAGTCCAGCTCATTATCCAGCACAGCTCTTAAAGTGTGAGGAAGTGAGGTTTACACAACGTACTGTCGCACTCCAACTGTGGTATAGAAGATCTTTGACAAGTGTTTTTGCAGCACCTGACATTATTACCACATACATCTTCAATAGAACATTTGTTTGGTTTTTCCTTGCCTCCGTCGCCAAAGTGGCAGTCAGAGCAAAAACTGCTGCGTCTTTTATGGGCAGCCAAACTTAAGCCGCCTGCGGACTGGCTTGTAAAACCTTGTCCGAGGGTCACGGGTCATTCCTGACGAGTCGTCACCACGACATGAAGACGTCGACGAGTGGTGCTCATCTTTTTTTTTTTTTAAAAAAAGGCAGCGAGCCGGCGTCCGCACGCACGACATCATCTGCTGAGGCATTCAGAGCGTTTATCCTCCGTCTGGCTCGCCCGTGCTTTCCTTAGCGGCCAACAATGCGCTGACGTCATCGCAATCATCTTTCCCTCCCCTCTTGAGAGAGGTATCGTGGCTCATACGGTAGAGAACCCGGCCAGAAGGGTTCCTGGTTCGAATCCAGCTTCCACCATCCTAGTCGCTGCTGTTGTGTCCTTGGGCAAGACCCTTCACCCACCACACTGCTTTGAATCTACCCTATTTCCCTGACCATAAGCCGCTACTTTTTCCCCCCACGCTAAACCCTGCGGTTTATAAACCGGCGCAGCTAATTTATGGATTTTTTTTTCCCGCCAGCAGCCATAATGTTTTGTATTCAACAAATAGTTTTAATAATACGCCGACAGAGACACTGAAAAGGTGTGTTATTGATTGTGCTACGGCGCCATCTTTTGGACGAGTTCGCTCACTGCAGGTGCATGCAGGTTGAAAATCTACTTCCTGTTTTGTGCAGCCGTCCATAGCGTTTCCGCTCCGGAGGATTCATCACGCCGAGCAACGTTTGTAAGTTTTACAGTATAACTATAAAATTGCACGTCCGCAAATGTCCACTGCAGAGGACGCTGGCTGGCTCTCATGAGAATATAAAGGATCTTTAACTGGCGTTTTCCAGTTGATTCCCAAAAACAGCAGCACGTTTCTGTCACGTAGAGGATCTTTGACGAGCATCCCCACCCCAGCATTTCTTTGTCATGTAGAAGATCTTTGACTAGCATTTTTGCCGTAAATTCCTGAAAGCTGCAAAACACTCCTGTTGTTGAGAATATCTTTGCAGTTTTTAGGAATTTAAGGCAAAAATGCTGGTCAAAGCACTTCTGTTTTTGAGAATACTTTGACTAGCATTTTTGCAATAGATTCCTAAAAACTGCAAAGCACTCCTAATTTTGTGAAGATTTTCGACTAGCATTTTTGCCGTAAATTCTTAAAAACTGCAAAACACTTCTGTTTTTGAGAAGACTGACTAGCATTTTTGCAATAGATTCTTAAAAACTGCAAAGCACTCCAAATTTTGAGAAGATTTTTGACTAGCATTTTTGCAATAAATTCCTAAAAATTGCAAAACACTCCAGTTGTTGATAATAGCTTTGCAGTTTTTAGGAATTTAAGGCAAAAATGCAAGTCAAAGCACTTCTGTTTTTGAGAATACTTTGACTAGCATTTTTGCAATAGATTCCTAAAAACTGCAAAGCATTCCTCATTTTGTGAAGATTTTTGACTAGCATTTTTGCAGTAAATTCTTAGAAACTGCAAAACAATTCTGTTTTTGAGAAGACTTTGACTAGCGTTTTTTGCAATAGATTCCTAAAAACTGCAAAGCACTCCAAATTTTGAGATTTTTGACTAGCATTTTTGCTGTAAATTCCTAAAAACTGCAAAACACTTCTGTTGTCGAGAAGACTTTGACTAGCATTTTTGCAATAGATTCCTAAAAACTGCAAAGCACTCCAAATTTTGAGAAGATTTTTGACTAGCATTTTTGCAGTAAATTTCTAAAAACTGCAAAACACTCCTGTTGTTGAGAAGATCTTTGCAGTTTTTAGGAATTTACTGCAAAAATGCTAGTCAAAAATTTCTAAAAACTGCAAAACACTCCTGTTGTTGAGAAGATCTTTGCAGTTTTTAGGAATTTAAGGCAAAAATGCTAGTCAAAGCACTTCTGTTTTTGAGAATACTTTGACTAGCATTTTTGCAATAGATTCCTAAAAACTGCAAAGCACTCCTAATTTTGTGAAGATTTTCGACTAGCATTTTTGCCGTAAATTCTTAAAAACTGCAAAACACTTCTGTTTTTGAGAAGACTGACTAGCATTTTTGCAATAGATTCTTAAAAACTGCAAAGCACTCCAAATTTTGAGAAGATTTTTTACTAGCATTTTTGCAATAAATTCCTAAAAACTGCAAAACACTCCTGTTGTTGATAATAGCTTTGCAGTTTTTAGGAATTTAAGGCAAAAATGCAAGTCAAAGCACTTCTGTTTTTGAGAATACTTTGACTAGCATTTTTGCAATAGATTCCTAAAAACTGCAAAGCATTCCTCATTTTGTGAAGATTTTTGACTAGCATGTTTGCAGTAAATTCTTAGAAACTGCAAAACAATTCTGTTTTTGAGAAGACTTTGACTAGCGTTTTTTGCAATAGATTCCTAAAAACTGCAAAGCACTCCAAATTTTGAGATTTTTGACTAGCATTTTTGCTGTAAATTCCTAAAAACTGCAAAACACTTCTGTTGCCGAGAAGACTTTGACTAGCATTTTTGCAATAGATTCCTAAAAACTGCAAAGCACTCCAAATTTTGAGAAGATTTTTGACTAGCATTTTTGCAGTAAATTTCTAAAAACTGCAAAACACTCCTGTTGTTGAGAAGATCTTTGCAGTTTTTAGGAATTTACTGCAAAAATGCTAGTCAAAAATTTCTAAAAACTGCAAAACACTCCTGTTGTTGAGAAGATCTTTGCAGTTTTTAGGAATTTAAGGCAAAAATGCTAGTCAAAGCACTTCTGTTTTTGAGAATACTTTGACTAGCATTTTTGCAATAGATTCCTAAAAACTGCATAGCACTCCTAACTTTGTGAAGATTTTTGACTTGCATTTTTGCAGTAAATTCTTAAAAACTGCAAAACACTTCTGTTTTTGAGAAGACTTTAAATAGCATTTTTGCAATAGATCCCTAAAAACTGCAAAACACTCCTGTTGTTGAGAACATCTTTGCAGTTTTTAGGAATTTACTGCAAACTAAAACAATTCATACTTACTAAACCATCCCATGTGCGATGCCTGCAGGAGTGTTTTTATGCGCATTTGTACGTGCTATGGTAATGTCGTTAGCATTAGCGAATATGCTAACCGGTATTAAAAATAGTAAGTTACAAAGGCATTCTTTTTGTATTGTTTCAGTTTCAGTTTCGAGTTACTGAGTCGGTTTAGGTGCTTAGAGAGCTAGTTTCCGCAGCTATTGGGTCCATGACGATGACTTCTATTTTGTTTGATCAGCCGTTTTACTGCCGTGTTAAAGACACCATTTGGAAACAATGAAGTTATGTAAATAAAAAATGTTGGACCTGTAAATATCTGCGGCTTATGGTCCAGTGCGGCTAATGTGTAAGATATTTCATTTTTCAAAAATTTGGTGGGTGCGGCTTAAATACATATTAGCTTAAAAAATGTAGATAATGGGTCTCCCAATGTAAAGCGCCTTCTCTCTAGAGAAGAAAGGCTATATAAATATAATTCACTTCACTCTTTCAGCACACGTGGTGGTGGTCTCAAATAAGCGAGGCCTTGCCAGTGATACAGTTTCCTGAGCGCAAAAAAAAGAAAAAAGCGTAGCGTTGGCAGAGTTCCAATTTCCAAGCCCCGCCCCCTCATATCTGTATTCCACAGGCCTCCCTCCGCGCCGTCCTAAAGGTGGGAGTCGGTCACATAGTTGGACTTTGCAACTTTTGCGTCCTCTCCTCGGCCAATCGCGGCGTCTGGATTCGCATCCTCGGCGAAGGCGGGCGGAAGGAAAAGAAAAAAAAACGCCGCCACCTCTGCACCCCTCCCCCGTCATCTGTTTGGGAGCCACACACGTAACTCGAAGGATCCAGCCGCAGACAAACTTGCGACTGCTAATGCGGCGGGATCTTGTGGCGCTCCGAGCGGCCTCGCCGTGGCCTGTCATTAGCCTTCATTAGAGGCTGGGGGGGGGGGGGGGGGGGGGGGGGCAACTGAAAAGCCTCCCATAAAACAAGCAGAGCTGTGTTCTTTTGAAGTTGGTCAGAGAGCCGGGGGCCCCGGGGAGTTTATCGTAAATCCATCCTCGTGGGGCGCAGAGTGAGGGGGTGGGATATCTACCTTTTTAGACTCAAGAAAAAAGGGCATTTATCTTCTAGATAAGACACGGAAAAACGTCGCCAGTGATGGCTTGGAGTTGGGGGGTGGGGTCTTACCTACGGGGGAGGGGGGGGGCCCCAGCCCCCAAACTGGTGTTTGTTATTGCTAGGAGAGACAGGGCCTGGCGTCAGAGGTCATTAGAGCCGGGCGGCCTGTCTGAGCCTGTCGGTGCAGTCCTGCTATTCAGGACGACACACAGGCCACGCCCCCCCCCCCCCCCCCCCAGCCCCCGAGCGCCGCGCATTAAAACCCACAAAGATGAAAGACGACTGCAAATGCGGCCTGTTGGATTGCCGCGGAGCCTGGCTGGAGAAACTTTACGTTCTGACGGAACCGGGGACATGTTTAGCCCAAAAGGGGGCGGGGGGCTGCGCCCACAGTTACCGCACAGCAGGAAGAAAACGATACAGGCGCTCTTCCGTCTGTGGCACGCAGCCCTGTCAGGAGTGTGTTCACAGCTTGTCCTGACAGCAGACAGGCTTACGCCTCATGCTCAACAACACACACTTGTGGGGCGGGGCGGGGGGGCGGGGGGTACGCGTCTTGTTGCAAGTGAATTTTGGACGAGGTCCTCGTCTTACAGTCTGACGCTATTTGCGGCGTCCGTAGGTGTTGTCTGCTCGAGTGTCTTCCGTCTGTCTGGACGTCATTAGTCCACCTGCTCCCCCCCGCCCCCTTCCAGCGTCTCAGTCCTCTCCTCGTCCACCGGGGATAATCTGGCTAGCCGGGCAGTCTCCAGGCCATCTGTCGGCCTCTTTTTGCGCCTGGGCTACAGCCTCGGGAGGAACAAAACAACTTTCCCTAAAGGATAACATGCGTAGCTAACTTCCAAATTTCTTATTCATGAAGCACAAACAAAAACGTGACTCAGTATTTTTTTGGTCAGATTGCAGGTTTCTACAGTAGGAAGGGGATTTGTATGGTTCCATTGATCACGATTTACCCGACACAAGAAACGTGACGAATCTGGGGCGTGCACTATCCACTTTGGCCGTCAAATGGCAGTAGAGAGTTGAGTATCTTGAAATGTGTTTAGGCGTCAGTTGCTATGTACCGTCGCGCTTTCCATCATTTTCAGCAGACTGCGTTGCAAAATGATTACCCCTCCTCCTTTCTCCATCCAGTAATGACATACTAAAGAAAGCAGGGGTCCCCGAACTTCTTGACTCGGGGGCCGCATTGGGTTAAAAAAATTTGGCCGGGGGCCAAGCTGTGTATATGTGTATATGTGTATATATATATATATATATATATATATATATATATATATATATATATATATATATATATATATATATATACATATACATATATATATATACATACATATATATATATATATACATACATATATATATATATACATACATATATATATATATACATATATATGTATATATATACATATACATACATACATACATACATACATACATACATACATACATACATACATACATACATACATACATACATACATACATATATATATATATATATATATATATATATATATATATATATATACATATACACACTACCGTTCAAAAGTTTGGGGTCACCCAAACAATTTTGTGGAATAGCCTTAATTTCTAAGAACAAGAATAGACTGTCGAGTTTCAGATGAGAGTTATCAATTTCTTGCCATTTTAAGCGTTTAATTGACCCCACAAATGTGATGCTCCAGAAACTCAATCTGCTGAAAGGAATGTCAGTTTTGTAGCTTCTGTAACGAGCTAAACTGTTTCCACATGTGTGAACATGATTGCACAATGCCGTAATAATTTAGCTCACAAAATCCATGATATGAAATGTTGACATAGTGACATCCCTAAGTGGATGCTAAGCTAGCTGAGACAAACAGACGTGTTTATCTACTAGCTAGCTAGCAGTCGTAGCATCAACAGTATTGGCTGGATTCGTCGTCACTAGCACAGGTTGCTGGGCAG
This sequence comes from Entelurus aequoreus, assembly GCF_033978785.1. Taxonomy (NCBI): domain Eukaryota; kingdom Metazoa; phylum Chordata; class Actinopteri; order Syngnathiformes; family Syngnathidae; genus Entelurus; species Entelurus aequoreus. Next base: position 27,358,740 of record NC_084751.1, on the reverse strand, counting down.
AAGATGTAAAAACAATAATAAACACGTACTCTGGATGCATTGTCGTCAACCCGCCAAGTGCCATCTGTCGGAGCTAAATCGTCAATACCCAGCAAGAGCTTAAATGAATCTAAAAGTAAATAAATCTGAAGTGGCAGATTGTTCGTGTATCATCATACATCCAGCCTTCTTTAGAATCGGCATTTTGCATTATGTTTAAAAAAATAAATAAAAAAGGCAGCTGGCGGGAGCGCGCAGGTTAGCCATTTTAGCAGCGCAAATCAAAACACACTGCTAGCATGTTCTCCCCTAGCTAATTTAAGGGCTAATTACCATATGGTCAATGAAAAACGACATCAAGACAAAATAGTACGACTTAATAAGAGCTAAGGTACTTTTTTTTTTTTAAGAGTGGACGCTAAGCAAGCAATTGAAGGTGTTGTACAACCGAAGGACGGAGGAGGTTGTCGACTGGTTGGGTCCTGGCACAGTCTGGACAGGTTAATCATTATCTCTGTCTGTCTCCACACACACACACACACACACACACACACACACACACACACACACACACTAACACACACACACACGTCACTTTTGCAAAGTCAGCATGGTCCTGGGGTAACACCCTACACATAAACAACCTTCAATTGTGGACATTTGTAACGTATCGATCCACAGAAGCTTTGTATGTATGGGTGTGTGTGGTCATTAACACACACACATGCACACACACGCACACACGCACGCACACACAGCAGCTGAGCACTGGAATGGGAAAGACGTGAAGGAAACGACTTAAGGGGGGGGTGGAGGAAGGACTCTTGGCGGCGCCTTATTTTCTAAGTCAACACCCTCTCCACAGTCAGGAGGGGGGAGAAAGTCTACTTCCAAAGGTCAAGGGTCGCGCTGTGGAGACATTCCTTTTGTTCCCAGGCAGACGTCTCAGTCGTCACGGGGGTTTTTTTTTTTTAAATAAAAACAAAAAGTAGGACTTTTCATAAATTGTATCCCTTCTATTTTCCTTAGAGTGGAGCACCCCAAGGCTCTGTTTTTGACACCCTGTTTTTTTTAATGACTTTTACAACTGCGGTTTGACAACAGGTTGAGCCACCTAATCACAGGTGATTTTAATGATAAACCTGACCTGGCATCGGTTAGCGATAGCTGCGTTAGCTACGGTGTGCAAAAGGCGCATGTAATCAAGAAGAAAAGGAAGTAAAAAAAAGTAAAGTTAATTGGTACCCGGCAAGTGGCCTAAAAGTGGTCTTGTTTACACTGCACACCTAATAAAAAAATGTTGCCCTCAAGTGACACAGATCTGATTTTTTTTTGGGCCAATCTAAACACTCCAAAATGCCTCAAATCTGATCTTTTTGCATCAGATTCAGGCCACACCAGGAAGTAGTCCGAATCCCAATGGAATCTGATCTTTTCAAATGTGACTTCAGTCTAAACGGCAATGAGACCCGAATGAGACTTTTTGGTCATCTTTGGGCGAGCTACGGGCGGAAGTGGATATTTCATCACAACACCCTGTTTCGGTGAGAAAAGTATTTTTTCGGTGCATCACTTGTCAATAGTGCACAGATAATAGGCTACATGTAATATATGAATATATATTTTGATTAGTGTTGTCCCGATACCAATATTTTGGTACTGGTACCAAAATTATTTCGATACTTTTCAGTACTTTTCTAATTAACAAATATTATGGTACATTAAATATGTTTCTTATTGCAAGTTTGTCCTTAAATAAAATAGTGAAAATACTAGACAACTTGTCTTTTATTAGTAAGTAAGCAAACAAAGGCTCCTAACTTAGCTGCTGACGTATGCAGTAACATATTGTGTCATTTTCCATTCTATTATTTTGTCAACATTATTAAGGACAAGTGGTAGAAAATGAATTATTAATCTACTTGTTCATTTACTGTTAATATCTGCTTACTTTCTCTTTTAACATGTTCTTAAAATGTAATAATCACTTATTCTTCTGTTGTTTGACACTTTACATTAGTTTTGGATGATACCACAAATTTGGGTATCAATCTGATACCAAGTCATTACAGGATCATGGCGGACCGGTACTTTTCAGAGGCAGTATAGTACCGAATATGATTCATTAGTAACGCTGTGCTATAATAATACCGGTATACCGTACAACCATAATTTTGATTCCGAAGAAATAGTGATTGTCGAAGGACCGAAATTGACACGGTGGCGTATTTGTTTACATGTTGCGAACATTGCGTAAGTTGTTTATGTAAGTGAGTTGCACAAATAAAGCTCACGTAGATCCACGCTGATGTCCGTGTTGCCGCCACTTAACAGCCATAAAAAGATTATATTACGCCATATTTTCATTCATAAATTATATTACTTTAATTTTTTTTCACCTTAAAAAAAACGCTTATTTTTAAAGTGTGGCATATCTTATTTTATTTTGTAATCGGAGTAGCAACTTCCTTGTTAATTTACGGAATCTGGTCAACTTCCTTTGTTTTCACTTTATCGAACTGCGCATGCCACATTGGGGCTACATTGGGGCTACATTATGGCGCGTTTACACTGGAGTCTGATAAAGATCACATTTTACTTGCAGTGTAAACAGTCGGTTGGAAAAAAATCATATTTCGGAAAAATCTAATTTGGTCCACTTTGGCCTGCAATGTAAACGTAGTCAAAGTTTCACAACAAAAATAGAATTGAAGCTAACTGAATTACTAGGATGAGTTTTCCTGCTCATGTCTTCTTGTTGCCGGGCAGAACTGGTGCCTCCCAAGCCCAATAAAAACAAATATGGCAGGCAAATTCCTACAATAGTAGAACAAGAACAAGGAGAGAACAATTACAGGCCTTACTTGGAAGTGTTTGTTCTCCATTTGAGCTAGCAGTGCACATAAAGAAAGAGAAAAGCACCATGCTAGTATGTGTTTAAGGGTCATCTAAAAGGATGGATGGATGGGGGCCAAAAAGAAGAACGAGTAAATAAAGTAAATCAATTTGTAGTCGGCTAACAAAACCACAAGGATTCATTTTCTTGTTGCTAGGCAGACTTGTCTTTGCCCTCATCTTTTTTTATTTAAACATCTTGTGCTCCTGCACCTTATAGTGAAAATAAAATAAATTAAAAAAAACCCAAAGGGGAGAGTTCATCTCTACACATTTATTTTGCTGTTGAATCGCTTACATTTTTTCTGCTTCATATCGGCCTATCAGTGGACTGCAGTGTGGTTAGCTCCGCCCCTTTGGGTACAATATGCTAAAGCTAACTTTGCAGCTTTAAAAGGCATTTAACCAAAAATAAGGTGGTGTGGACATAAGAAAATAGATTTTTGTATCGCTTTTAAACTATATTAGCAGAAAAATGGTTAAATTGATCATTAATGGATGTACATTAGCGCAGATAGCACTTTAAAAGACTTTTTAGACATAGGCTACTATACTAATTTGCATCTTTTGCAACTTGTCTGACATTTGTATGTCCTTAAAGGCATCTTAAGATGACATCGTCGTGTTTTACTTTTAAAGAGGAAGCTGGGGAAAGCCAAATAAACCCTGATGGCAGGAAAAGCCATAAAAGGGGAGCGGCACACTTCGTCACTATCTGCAAAAAATCAGACTGACTTGCAGACATTTCTTCCAAAGAAGCATCCGGGCCAGCCGGGGCGGAGAGAGAAAGAAAGATAAGGAACGGGAATTTTCCGACAGTGATCACATGATCTCCACGTCAGGACAGAAAGAGAAAGAGAGCGAGCATCATGCAGAAGAACATTTTGTTCCCTTGTAACACCTCCTTCCTCCTCATGTTATTATTGCAACACTTCATCATCATCATCATCATCATCATGCTGACCACACACACACACACACACACGCACACACACACACACCATCCCCCGATGCCCAGATTTCCCAGGGCGACAGGACAAATAAACACTACCTCGCCGCCTGGCACCCTGCACACGGCGGCGAGCAGTGATGATGTCATCCTAAGATTATAACCTGTCTGCCACTGCTGACTCACACTTGCACCAAGACACGCCCACCCCTCTGTGGCGTTCAGGCGCCGTGGGAAATCCCAAAAAAACAGACAACCAGCAGAGCCAGTCTGGTATTTTGTTGTGATTTTTTTTTTGCACAAAACTTTTGTTCGTCTACGTATTTTTTTATGCAGGGATATTTTAAATGGCCGCCCGTGGGAAAAATATGATCTTAAATATGACAACAGAAGCGAAGTTCAAAACTAACATTTTTGCGGTAGATGCCTTAAAAACAGCAGAGCACTTTTGTCATTTATAAAATCTTTGACTAGCATTTACACAGTACTTTCTTAAAAACAGCTGCAGGTTCCGGTTGTATAGAGGATCTTTGACAAGCTTTTTTGCGGTAGTTTCTTAAAAACATCTGCAGGTTCTTGTCATGTAGAGGATCTTTGACAAGCTCTTTTGCAGTAGTTTCTTAAAAACAGCTGAAGGTTTCTGTTGTATAGAGGATCTTTGACAAGCTTTTTTGCAGTAGTTTGTTAAAAACAGCTGCAGGTTCATGTTGTATAGAGGATCTTTGACAAGTTTTTTTGCAGTAGTTTCTTGGAAACAGCTGCAAGTTCCTGTTGTATAGAGGATCTTTGACAAGCTTTTTTGCAGTAGTTTGTTAAAAACAGCTGCAGGTTCCTGTTGTGTAGAAGATCTTTGACGATTATTTTGCAGTAGTTTGTTAAAAACAGCTGCAGGTTCCTGTTGTATAGAGGATCTTTCACAAGCTTTTTTGCAGTAGTTTGTTAAAAACAGCTGCAGGTTCCTGTTGTATAGAAGATCTTTGACGATTATTTTGCAGTAGGGGCATAGACACAGCAGAGCACTCGTCATTTGGAAGATCTCTGAATCATGTTTTTCCAGTACATTTCTAAAAAGAGATGAAGATTCCTGTTTTACTGAGGATCTTTGATTTTTTTTTTGCAGTAGATTCCTAAAAACAGCTGAGGGTTCCTGCTGTATAATGCAGTGATTCTCAAACAGTATTTTCCAATATTCAAACACAGTGTTACTGTTCAAAAATATTGAATATTAAAATATTAGATACAAAAATGAATACTTTGACCTATTTAGTTACTGTATGTTGGTCAATATGGTGGAACTTGGAGAGCCCAGTTTTCTTCTGATGTGGTACTTGGTAAAAAAAAACCTTGGAGAACCACTTATCTATACATCAGTGGATCGTTGCCTAGTATTTTGCAGCAGATTCCTAAAATCAGATGAAGGTTCCTGTTATAGAGAATATATTTGACTATTTTTTTGCAGTAGATTCCTAAAAACAGATGAAGGTTCCTGTTATAGAGAATATATTTGACTATTTGTTTGCAGTAGATTCCTAAAAACAGATGAAGGTTCCCTTTGACAAGTGTTTTGCAGTAGTTGCTGAAACACAGCAGAGTACTCCTGTCATATAGAAGAACTTTGACTGACGTTTGTGATATAGGGACTTAAAAACAGCAAAGTGCTCCTTTGACTAAAAGATGTGGCCCCCAGCAAAACTTGGTTGAATAGCCCTGCTTTTTAGAGTGTGTGTGTGAGAGAGACATAAAAATCCCCACCGCCCCTCTGGAGGACTACATGAATGAACAGGCTGCAGGGCGGAGACACACCAGGAATTGAACACGCACACACACAGCAGGAATGCGTCTACACGTATTTCCATTTCCGTCTCTATCCCGTCATGCCTTCCTCATGTCAGCGTACACAGTAACAATGTTCGTCTTGTTCTGGGCGGCCCTCCAGCTCTGCATAGCTTCCAATGAATGCCCCCTCCCCTCCTGCTAGAAAAGGTAACACCGCTCTCATAAGAGAAGGCAAAAATGTGAGAATATTTGGCTAAAAGAAACCCAAGGCCCAGGGCCCACATTCCGTCCCCCGTTCCCCCCCCGCCCCTCCACACTGGTCGCTGTTTTTTCGATTTGTGCAGCATAATGACACAGGGTGGAGAAAACAAGCGGACGGCCAAAAACCAAAATGAAGTCGCCTTTGCCAAGAGGCGGCTTTGGCTGCCTCGCAAAGAGAGGAAGTAGGGGGGGCGGGGGGGGTAATGAGAGATCCCGGGGCCCGACTCGGAGCGGCGCCCAGGATATCGCTCTGTCTCTCCCTCTCTCTCTCTCGCTTGCAAATTACAGGACGCCGTGGCAAAAGCGCAGGCCTCCACCCAAAAGACGCCATCTTGCCTGCGCTTTAAGGAAATATGGAACATAATCACCAGCGTCAAAGCTTAGGTGTAAAATAAGAAGCTAACTGCAGAAACAAAGAAATAAAACAATCCATCTCTACTTTGATGACAAGCGACGACGCTTAAGCTGACGTTTCAGTTTTTTAGTTGACGGAACTTCAAGTGTTTGCTCATCTTTTGTTGTGTAGAACTTGTCTGCAACCAGCAGAAACTCTGTGGAGTCAACTATCTAGAGAAACACAACACGACAAAATTGAGCTATGCCAACATAAGATTTGTATGATAACTGTTTTGTTGACGACTTCACTTCCCATGCATATTCTTCTTATTTTGTGTACTCATTGGCAAAGGAGCTGGTCATTCAATGTCTAAATACGTACTCCAGCTATGCTAACACTTTTGTTTGTTGACATCGTTTGGCTTCTTAGATATTTCTACTTTCGTGTACTGCTTGGAGGTAAACTGCACAGAAACCGTGGACACAACGAGTTTGCTGTCTAAAGAAGACCAACAAGACATCAGATACAGAGAGTAAACCATGCTAATGCTCGATTTTTACGACATTCAATGTTTCATCATTATGTCATATTGTTTGTGTCTTGTCTAAGTAGTGCACATTTCAACCAATAGAGGCTTCAATTATGCTTCTTAAAGAAGTCGAGATAGGCCAACGCTGGATTTTTGGAGAAGGTAGGCATAATAAGCTTTTAGCTTCAGCCGATACCTTTTTGGTCATATATGGTATACTTTTATTTATTTATCTGCTATGCACTTGAAGTGTACTGTTTACATGAACTGACGGCCAAATAAGAACCATTGAATTGAAAACATTTAATTGATTGACATTTTTAAAAAGATATTTACAGCCTACAACGTAATTTATCGTATTTTCATCTTCTCTTGTGTACTACCTGGCTGTATCCAGCAGAGGCGCTGTTGATTCAACTCGTTAGCTATGAAAAACAAGAATAGCTATGCTGACGCTGGATTTTTTTGTTTTGTTTTTACGACGTTTACTATCTAGCCAACTTAATTTACCGCACATCCTTCTCCTCTTGTGTACTAGCTAGCTTTAACCAGCAAAGGTGCCGTTGATTTAACTTGGTTGCTATCAAAACAAGAACAGGAGGCTTGCTATGGCTATGCTAAAGATGGATGTTTTGTTTTAACCGTATTTAAAATTTAACAAACATTTTACCATACATTCTTCTTTTTCTTGTGTACTACCTAGCTATACCCATTGTTGATTCAACTTTGTTGCTATCAAAACAAAAACAGGTGGCTCGCTATGGCTATGCTAACGCTGGATTTTTTTGTTTTGTTTTTACGATTTTCAACTTGGTTGCTATCAAAACAAAACAAGAACAGGAGGCACGCTATAGCTATGCTGACGCTGGACTTTTTGTTTTGTTTTTACGACATTTACTATCTAGCTAGCATCATTTACTGTACATTATTCTTCTCTTGTGTACTAGCTAGCTTTAACCAGCAAAGGCGCCGTTGATTTAACTTGGTTGCTATCAAAACAAGAACAGGAGGCCTGCTATGTCTATGCTAAAGATGGATGTTTTGTTTTAACCGTATTTACAATTTAACAAACAAGTTACCATACATTTCTTATTTTTCTTTTGCACTACCTAGCTATAACCAGTAGAGGCATTGTTGATTCAACTTGGTTGCTATGAAAACAAAACAAGAACAGGAGGCTCGCTATGGCTATGCTAACGCTGGATTTTAACACTCTGCTACATTGAATTAAAATATGGACGTCTTTCACTGCTTTGAGGAAGCTATTTTATGGGGTTACTGTCGCCAAAAAGCCAATTAAAAAGCCAAAAATGCTTAGAACCTGAAGTCTAGCAAACTATGCGAACGCATCATGTTCAAATGATGAAGTTTGTGCGACTTTAGAGGCCTTTCCCCCCCAAAAAAAACATGAATACGTAAAAAACGTCAATAAAAAGATGTATGATATCAATGTCTTCTTTCTGCTTCTTCTGTGTATTTAATTTTTTTTTTTTTTAATTTTTTTTTTTTTAAGAAGAGGCCTCCCTGTCTTGCCTTTTCCCTCAAAGACATGAAGTCATATCCTGCCCATACCCTTTCCTCTCGCCGCTAACCCAAACAAGGCGGGAATGCCGAGAGAGACGAGGAACACTGAGGGCGCTCTGTTCAGGACTTGAGCTGGAAGTAAGTTTCCGGGAGGTACATTTTTAAAAAAATATTCTGTTATAAGCGTTATGCTTTACTTCCCATCATTAATGAATATAAACACCCCCCGAAATGGGGTCGTGGTTGCCATGACAGTCGGTTTAAGTTAATGAGCTGAGGTGCCCGGGACTAAATTTAATCCGCTGATGAGGGTTGGACCTCCTGCGGATTGAGCGGGTGACTAATTGACGTCGTGACGAGCTGCAGACGGGCTGTCGAGAGAGGTGACTGGAATAAAACCGGGACTAAATTTAAACGGCGGCGTGGAGGAAGCGCCTGTGTGACAGTGGGCCGTGTGCCAGGGCTTGCACCGGGTCATTCTATCCGCCTGCCTCTATGAGCGTGTGTGTGTGTGTGTGTGTGTGTGTGTGGATATGACACCGCAGTAGACTGGATCCTTTTACGCGGCAGGCACTCCGGGTCAGTCCCCCGACGGCACCAGCAGGCATGCCACCGACCGACACGCCAATGAGCGGCTGTGTCTTTCAATTCAAGACTCCCATAGCAAATCTGCCAATTTTAGACAACTTTATTTGCTCTAGCCCACCTACGCACGTCGGCCCACGCCTGTGTCATGCCAGGCTCACAGAGATATTTGGGCCGGACGCCAGAATTTTCAAAAGCCCTCATCAATTCCAAACAGAAGTAGACGTGGGTGTTACCTGGGCTGCTTGCACATGAACCAGCATGGCACTCAGTTGAGCACAGACCTCTGCCAAAGCTGAACAATCTTAGATTGGGCCAACAGCAAATTGTAGACCTTCAGACTCCTTTTTTGAAGTTTAGGCAGGATTTACCGAGAAACGACGGAAAATGGCTGTAAAAATTAAACGTTACTGAAAGTGGACAAAATCTTTAATGCGGTTCCGTGTAGTAAAGCAGAGCGGCTCGACAGCCTAATAGAAACTTCTGAGGGATTTTGTTTTAAACGTAATTCTGCTGACTATCAAAGATTTAAGCTACAGTTGCATAAAGTAGAGCACTACAACACTAATGTGAAACCCACCACCTTGAATCTTTTCATAAAAAACAAGGTGTTGTCAAAAAAGTACCAACAGAAGTGACAAAAAAAACCCTGCTCAGTGGCCTTGTGGTTAGAGTGTCCGCCCTGTAGGTCGTGAGTTCAAACCCCGCCCGAGTCAAACCAAAGACTATTAAAAAAATGGTACCCATTACCTCCCTGCTTGGCACTCAGCATCAAGGGTTGGAATTGGGGGTTAAATCACCAAAATGATTCCAGAGCACGGCCACCGCTGCTGCTCACTGCTCCCCTCACCTCCCAGGGGGTGGAACAAGGAGATGGGTCAAATACAGAGGGTAATTTCACCACACCCAGTGTGTGTGTGACTATCAGTGGTACTTTAACTTTAAATACCAAAAGCCCGACTATAAGCCGCACCCACTAAATTTTAGAAGAAAAAAAGAAGTTTTTAATTTATTAGCTGCATCAGACTATAAGCCGCATATACTGTTTATACCGGTACGTTGTGATATGCGATATTTACATTAAAACATTTTGTAAATGTTTATTTACGGGACGGCGTGGCGAAGTTGGGAGAGTGGCCGTGCCAGCAATCTGAGGGTTACTGGTTCAATCCCCACCTTCTACCATCCTAGTCACGTCCGTTGTGTCCTTGAGCAAGACACTTCACCCTTGCTCCTGATGGCTGCTGGTTAGCGCCTTGCATGGCAGCTCCCGCCATCAGTGTGTGAATGTGTGTGTGAATGGGTGAATGTGGAAATAGTGTCAAAGCGCTTTGAGTTCCTTAAAAAAGGTAGAAAAGCGCTATACAAGTATAACCCATTTACCATTTACATAACTGTTTCAAAACGGAAAAGTAAAACAGCTGAACAAAAAAAGTCATTGATGTAATTTTCTCCTTTTTTATTAATGTTCAAGATGCTTATCAGGATTCTTCTCCCTTGTACTTTGTAGGCACTTTGAGATTGTGTGGTTTCTTGAAGTCTACATTTTAGTACATGGTTTGATTTCTTTGTATAATTTAGCCGTTAGCAAAGAAAAATCCATAGATTAGCCGCACCTTTGTATAAGCCGCGGGGTTGAAAGCTTGGGAAAAAAGTAGCGTCTTATAGTCCGAAAAATACGGTATTCCTGGATCTGCATGAAACTTTTGCCCCTTTACAATACCCCACCCATTTGGCAAGTTTTGGGGAGTTCCGTTAAGAACCATTCGCTTGGTACTCCTTAGTGGAGATAATAGTTCCCACATATTGGTCTCCATTCACAAAACGGGCACTGTGAGCCCCCTGTCAGATTCGGGGTCAACCGAAACCCACTCGATCAACACCCCCCCACCGCCCCAGAGCGCCAGGCCTCTATAGCCATCAACCCCCCCCTCGCCCCGCCGTACACCCACCCGTCCCTCCTTGTTCTGCGCTCTGTTCCAAGCTGATGACGTGAGCCAGCGAGAGAGAGTGAGAGAGAGCCGCTAGCCTGGCAGGCAGCCTAGTTTTCATTTGCGCTTGTCACTGTCGCAGCTCCCTTAACTCTTTCCTACCCGTCCTGAGCGAATGAATGCAAAGTTTCAGGGTCCTTACGTTTAAAAAGCAGGGGCCACGGTCAACAAGAACTTCCCAACAACCCCCACTTGCCTCTCTGGAAGAGAACATAAAATGAGTGGGGGGGAGATTGAGGGAACTGGAAGGTCAGCGGCAGGCCTTCTGAGAGAGCCATGTTTCTTTTGTCAGGGCCCCAGAGGGAGGGCGCAGGGGAGGGCGGGAGGTGGCGGTGGTTTGGGGTCTGGACTTGCCAGGGAAAGCATGAGGGCAGAACTGTTTCTGCCATCTTTGCTGAGCTGAGGAGACCCATTCACAAAGTTAGAGTCGACATCCCATTCAGGAACAGGGGGCGCCAATAAGGTTGGGCGTCCCCCCTTTTGCAGTTCCCTGGTCTTTGATCCAAGAGTTTAAACTAGTTAGGGATGTCCCTCCCAATGGTCGTGGTTTAGCTGATTTCGAACATGCTTAACAAAGTTAGAGCATGTCTGAAAAGACGTACTGTATAAGTACTGTACAGGAGTTAAGTAATTGGGTTCTTGTGTTGTTCCAAACAAAAGAGCAGGGTTGAGGGTAAGGGTGGTTGTGGTGGAAATATGGGCAGTGAACACCAACTGACATAAAACAGGCTTTAAAAAAAAGCCCAGTAATGAGAACCATCTGAGCCCAGAGCAGAACTCTCTGCCTCTCTCTCGCTCGCTCGCTCATTCCGCAGCCCGCGGACACGGCGCCGGCTCAGGAGGGCTGCCAAAGGGGGGGATTAGGGGCGGAAAGCTGAGGAAGCCCCAAAACACGTCCTGCATGGGGAGATGGAAGAAAGAAAGGCGCCTGTGTCTCGCTTACTGCGGGTCTGCACATGCAGCATCTCCAAAGTCAGCCCCCCCCCCCCCCCCAACCTCACACAAAGAGCTCCACACGTTTGTCTTCCAAAGACAAGACAAGAAAAAGGTAGAAGAGTGTTTACCTGAAAGCCCCACAGGGGCCGAGTAAGTGGTTCCCCCGGTCTCACTGGATGAAGGTCCTGAGTCCGGAGAATCTGGAGAAGAGACGGAGGATTTGAATTTACAGCCATGTCTGTGCGTTAAGGGAGACAGTCGAGCAGCAGCAGCAGCTGCGGCGTCGTCAATCACCGAGCTGAAATCAATGCCTAATGAAGACGCCGACGATGAAGCTCTCAAACGTTCTGAGACAAGAGACTTTCTTACAGCCGTGATAATCACCCATAATCCACTGCTTCTGGAGAATCGTTAGCACTGCATATTTTTACTGCAAGTTGCTCGATACACAAATGTGCGGCATGAACACAAAGAGATGATGTAATCAAGTTATAATGTGCAATTGTCATGTTTTATACTACTTGAGGATGACAAACAGAGCTGAAAACGATCATAATGTAGATAAGCTACGGCTTGAGCGCAAAGACATTATAATTCATAATATGTGTCATGTCTGCTTTAGGATGACAAGTGGAACTGATAGAAACTCGTATGCCATTCGCTCAAACACACAAACTATGAGTTCATTATTGTAAGAAAGCATGCGGCTCAAGTGTGGTGAAATAATCGAATATGCTTCAGGACTACAAACGGAATCAGAACATTTCTCGCAAATCATAAAATTGGGATAGGACTATGAAAACCAGTCACAAACTTTTTTTTTTGTCTTTGCTACACGTAACTTGCATACACAGGTAGGTGCGCATCTCGAGCACAAAGAGATACCGTATTTTCCGCACTATAAGGCGCACCGGATTATAAGGCGCACCTTCAATGAATGACATATTGAAAAACTTTGTTCATATATAAGGCGCACCGGATTATAAGGCGCACCTATGCATCCATTAGATGGAGCTGCGCTAAAGGGAATGTCTACAAAACAGTCAGATAGGTCAGTCAAACTTTATTAATAGATTACAAACCAGCGTTCTGACAACTATGTTCACTCCCAAAATTAATAAACAGCTGTTTTGTTATTTTCCCCGGGGTAAAGTCAGTGACGTGGTGTTTTGTTTATCTTAACTACTTCTTCTACGGGGGAAAATGAAGTTGGCGGCAGCTTACCGTAGAAGAAGAAGCACTTCTTCTTCTACAGGGGAAAAAGAAGTTGGCGGCTGTTTACCGTAGTTGCGAGACCTAAGCTTTATGAAAATGAAGTTTAGGTTTGTTGTGGCTCAATATCGGTCCATATATAAGGCGCACCGGATTATAAGGCGCACTGTCAGCTTTTAAGCAAATTGGAGGTTTTTAGGTGCGCCTTATAGTGCGGAAAATACGGTAATTGAAACAGGTAATAATGTGTGCAGCTATAATGGTTTGACATGTTTAGGAAATACAATCAACTGCACACAGATCCGTTTCATACTGCGTTAAATAACCTGAATAGACAGAAATTTGAATGCAACATTTTGAAAACGACAACTAGGGTAAGTGTGTGGCTCGAGCGCAAAGAGATGATGGGAACAGGTAATGTGTGCGACACTTATTTTCTACTTTAAGATGAAAACTGATAAAAGCAGTGTAATATGTTTACTGAATGAAACGTTTCGAAAACAACACATAAGGCATGCCTGCGGCTCGAGCACAAAGAGATGATGGAAACAGGTAATAATGCATATGTTTTTTCCCTACTTGACTAATACAAACTAGGCTAGAAGGTACTAAGGACAGAGCCAGGCTTCGCTGCCATGTGGCACCTCAACCCGGCGCTTCCTGCGGTTGCGCTAACGAGCCGCACGGGCAAACAGCCCCTTTTGGCCGGCCCGCCGCGCTTTCATTGGCTGCCAACGGCCTTGCCTGGGTCGCCCGGGCAACAGTTCACAGCTGACCACAGGGTTGAGGAAAGGAGGGCGGGGGGGTCTACACACTGCATGGATTATATCCCACCACCAGAGCTGAAACAAGGTGGCGATTTACATCAAGGCTGCTTTTAATGCTGCATCGAAGAGAGGCCGTGACACGGGCGACCTCACTTCCTGCTCCATAAATCAGTCGCCGTAAAGATTCGCTGCTTCCTGGTGACTTTTATTTACAACAGGGGTGACCTTCTTCCAGTTAAGCTAATGAATATCAAACAAAATACAACTGGAAGACCCAGAAATAATGCACTCGATTGTTTATGAATGTTATTGGCATTTGCGCTAGTACTACAGAAAACATGGCGGCCTGAGGTTATGGTGGTCGCCACTGTCCTATTAATACACCCTTCAGTGTAAATTCTCTCTTCCTCATGATTGCAATAGCAGCTGAGTCCTAACAAATGGCGGAAAAGTGTGACAAATGATTTAGAGGCTAGCTAGCTAACTAGCAAATGAGGTAACCGTCTCCTGTGTCGCTCCCACGCCAATTGAGGATCTTTTTCGGCAGGACTTGCATAACCGCTTCCTGCTTCCTATTTACTTCCTTATTTTGCTTTGGCCGCAGGGATGCTGCTGGTTTTCTAACTCTGACTTTTTCTTCCAGCCAATAGGAGGCGAGGAGAAGGAAAAAGGGGGCGGGGCTGGTTGCACTATAGAGCCACAGCTGCAGCTGCAATGACTTCCTATTGTTTCCACTCACTGAAAGCCACTTTCTCCTTTTTTTTTTGCTGGCGGGCCCGAGCCAGCTGGTCGTCTGGCGTGGGGTCATTGTTTGAACCCGGAGCACTGACAGACGCGACTAAATGAGCCCCCCACCCACCGCCCACCTCTACTCATCACCATCATTGTGTAGCTTAGTTACACCAAGCAGTTTTGCAATTTTGTACAATTTTTTTTTAGCATCCCCATGGTTAAAGTTGTTAAGAGCATCGATTTAACTTTTTATACCTGTGCGACTCAAGCGTGAAGAGATGATGGAAACAGTAAATTACTACAACTACTACTTTTTTCTTTAAAATGATGACTTTTGCCTTGTAAAGTTGCATTTTTTTCTTGTAAAATTATAACTTAAATACTTTGTTTTCCAATAAAATGTTTACCTATTCTTCAATGGATGCCAATTGACATGTCATATAACATATGAATAAATACCATCTTCTAATATAAAATAATTATTGTAATATGACTTTATTCCAGTAAAAAAAAATTTTTTTTTCTTTTTTCCATGAAATTACGACATAGGCTACTCTTGTAATGCTATGCCTTTATAATCATACTACTTATTACAAGTGTACGTTTAATGCTTGCAAATTTTTACTTGTACAATACGACATTTGTCATGTAAAAGTTTTACTTCCATCCATCCATTTTCTACCGCTTGTATCATAATTATTATTACCAATATTTTTGCAGCATTCTAATTGGTTAAAATTGTCAAAGGCGTCAACCTTATATAAATGCGGCTAAAGTGCGAAGAGATGATGGAAACTACGACTGTCACTGGTAAGATGAAGATATTTTTTTCCCCTCATCAAATTGCAATTTTATTCCAGTCAAATTCTACATAAAGTTGTATAACGCTTTAAAACAACTTGTATAACTACAACTTTACTTAGCAAAATGACACGTTTTCCCCCATCAAATTGCAATTTTATCCATGTCAAATTACGAATGAACTTTATGAACGATATACTTTTTACTGTAAAATTACTTTTTTATTTACCTAAAAGTACGACTTTTTATTATGACCCAGCAGTTCAGTTTTGTACAACATTTTCTTGAGTATTTCGATTTGTTAAAGTTGTTACTTACTTCTCTGTAAGCGCTTTGAGTATCTAATAATAGAAAAGCGCAATATAAAATCTAATCCATTATTATTTATTATTAAAACGCATTGAAATAACAGCGTTTAACTGTGGCTCGAGTGTGAAGAGATAAGGGAAACTACAACTATCCCTTGCAATATAATGACATTTTTTTCTTCATCCTGTCAAATTACAAATGTACTCTAATGAAATAAATACATTTTACTACAAAATAATTACTTTATTCTACTAAAAGGACGGCTTTTTACTATGACACCTCAGTTAAAGTTGTAAAACCCATTAAAATAACCTTAATAACTGTGACTCGAGTGCGAAGAGATAAGGGAAACTACAACTTCCCCTTTCAATATAATGTTTTTCCTCATCCTGTCAAATTACAAATGTACTCTAATGAAATAAATACATTTTACTACAAAATAATTACTTTATTCTACTAAAAGGACGGTTTTTTACTATGACCCCTCAGTTAAAGTTGTAAAACCCATTAAAATAACCTTAACTGTGACTCGAGTGCGAAGAGATAAGGGAAACTACAACAATCCCTTGCAATATAATGACATTTTTTTTCTCATCCTGTCAAATTACAAATGTACTCTAATGAAATAAATACATTTTATTACAAAATAATTACTTTATTCTACTAAAAGGATGTTTTTTTACTATGACCCCTCAGTTAAAGTTCTAAAACCTATTTAAATAACCTTAATAACTGTGACTCGAGTGCGAAGAGATAAGGGAAACTACAACTATCCCTTGCAATATAATGACATTTTTTTCTTCATCCTGTCAAATTACAAATGTACTCTAATGAAATAAATACATTTTACTACAAAATAATTACTTTATTCTACTAAAAGTATGGCTTTTTATTATGACCCAGCAGTTCAGTGTTGTACAATATTTTCTTGAGTTAGTTAAAGTGGTAAAACGCATTGAAATAACAGCATTTACTGTGGCTCGAATGCGAATAGATAAGGGAAACTACAACTTTCCGTTGCAATATAGTGAATTTTTTTTCCTCATCAAATTGTGATTTTCTTACGGTCAAATTACAAATGTACTCTAATGAAATAAATACATTTTACTACAAAATAACTACTTTATTATATTAAAAGTACGGCTTTTTATCATGACCCCTCAGTTAAAGTTGTAAAACACATTAAAATAACCTTAATAACTGTGACTCGAGTGCAAAGAGATGATGGAAACAGCTAATAATGTGTGCAACAAATCATTTTGTGTACCTTATCTAGCACTGCCCTTTAGGTATCAAAAAGTGCTACAGTAGCAACTGGAGTCTTTAAAAAAAAAAAAACAGAAAGGCATAAATAACACTGCCAAAGAAGTTAAATGCAGTTTGTTGATGCCAGCTTGCACCACTAGGTGGAAAGTGCAGCCCAAAAGGTGACACTTGTGTGGCGCTCCTGAAATGTAACACCCGTCACAAGCGACTTCACAGGCGACGATGACATAACCCGCTGCGGCTCTCTGGCACCGACGTGACAACCGGCGTCTGGCGCGGGCGGCAGCCAACAAACAAACACAACAAGGATGCAAAAAGAAGCGTTGCATCACGCCGCCGCCGGCTGGGTAAGACGCTAAAACAGCCCTATCTTAAAAAATGTATCCAAAAACAGAGACCCCCTCCACACTTCAGTGCTAATAAGTGGAGGACAGAAACATGGAGGCTGCTATCACAGCAAGCTGGCCGGCAGCCACACTAGAAGTGCATAGACAGCCAGTCTCAATGTCTCTGCACTGTGCTGCCATAAATCACAACATAACATGGAGCTGCTTCCTGCACATGGACTGTGAGTATGTATGTATGTATGTATGTATATATGTATGTGTGCACATGACTTGCACACACTAATGACCACGTCCAAGCCAGAAGACGCTGTTTTTAAGACAGAAATTGATGGAAACGTGGCTGTGTTTTGGCACTCGGGAGTCTGACACGAGCATTTATTAAGACGACACTGTTATAGCAACCACAACAACAGTGGTGGAAAAGCAGCGTTTGTGTTGATAACAAGTCTACAGAAACACGACACTATATAACGCTTGCATATGTTCAACTTTGTGCACACATGCCAGGCGATCAGTCAATTACAATTGAGTAAAAATCGGACTTCACTCCTGTAAAATAAGCGACCATTACTCACAAAATAGTACCTGTGATTCAGGTGAATTACAAAGTTTTCTGAAAAAGTTACAAATGTTCTTATTACAACCTCTTCTGGAACGTTTTGTCTCATAAAGTCATAACTTTATCATAATAAAAAGTATCTTTTCTCATATCACAACTTAGACTGCATTTTAGTTTTTTGTCTGATTACGATTGCTTATGTTATTTCTGTAGAATTACAACTTTCCCCTCTAAAATTCTGACTTTATTCTTGTAAAATTACAACATTATTCTCATACACTTTTTAAAAAAATAAATACTCAGGCCTACTACGCTACTTTATTTAAAGTTGGTCACTATGGTGGTACTTTTTTTTAGGTAGTTTTTCAATCTGTTACTACAGTACAAATAAAAACATCCATAAAATAGCGTACATCAAAGTAAACTAATAAATAGCTTAATTCTGGTGGAATGAGACACTTTTCCGATTTTGCACCCGTCAAACTGTTTTCCTCTGTAAATTACGAATCATTTCTCAATTACAATTCCGACTTTTTTTTCGTATTACGACAGCCACATGCATCGTGTGTCAAAACAGTAAATGTCTTTTTTAACCACCTAACTAAATGAGCATTTTAAACACAGTAGTTGTAGCCATGCTGCACTTTAAAAGTAGCTAAATTGTAGCTAATGAGTAATAATTCTGACGCAGGCGATTTGCAAAAACTGTCGCGGAAGATGGCTGTTGTTGTTGTTACTGATTGTAAACCAACTCGTGCCACTTTTCCAGGGGACATTGAATGCATCAGTTGGAACAAATAACAATGGAGAAGAACGTGGGACTTTTTAAACTTTTATCCGAGAGGAGACTGAGGGCACAGAGAAAACGGAGCGCTGCAGCGAGTACCCCGCATTCGGCCCAAATGCAGCTGGGATAGGCTCCAGGACCCCCCGCGACCCCGAAAGGGACAAGCGGTAGAAAATGGATGAATGGACAGTAAATGGCTTGTTTCTTAAGAAAGTGACATGAGCGCCAACTAGTGGTCTGGCATGCATATTACAGGTGATTCAGGATTAAAAGGTACTTATGTAATATGCATGCCAGGCCACTATTTGGCAAAGGCATTTTCTTATAAAACATTTACTGTCTATGGTTGTTTTTTTCATCCACATTTATTATGAAAAGTTGTGTGTGTGAGAGAGAAAGCTCACCTGGTGGTTTAAAATAATCCATGGGATAGCGGGAATATGGAGGAGGAGGAGACTCTGCATGAAGCACAAGAAAAGGGAGAAAAGATGTCAACTTTGTGATAAGACTTGTCAGGGATCCTGGGGCCGAGGCTGGCAGATAAACAAGGGGGCCCGCCTGGCGCCAGGAGGGCCACTATCAGCGTCTAGGTCTAGGACAGTGGTTCTCAAATGGGGGTACGCGTACCCCTGGGGGTACTTGAAGGTATGCCAAGGGGTACGTGAGATTTAAATGTCTGTCAAAAAGAACTGTGAAAAGAAATGCAACAATGCAATATTCAGTGTTGACAGCTAGATTTTTTTGTGGACATGTCCCATAAATATTGATGTTAAAGATTTCTTTTTTT
>NC_084751.1:27291911-27331911 GCF_033978785.1 Entelurus aequoreus | reverse complement strand
TATATATACATATCCATACATACATTTATATACACACACACATATATATATATATATATATATATATATATATATATATATATACATATATATATACACACACATACATATATATATATATATATATATATATATATATATATATATATATATATATATATATATATATATATATATATATATATATATATATACTATTGTATAGTTTATTTTTGTTTATATAAAGATATTAATTGTTCAACCTTTGGTTTGAAATATTGTAATACATTAAAGTGCCTCAATTTGCCTGTATATTTTCAATCAGTATTGTTTGTATGTTTAAAAACCAAAACACAAAAACAACAATGACAAAAAAAACATTGTCTTGATAGTGTGGAGTTTCCAGTAGATGTTAATTTTTTGTTGTGGTTTTTCTGCCAGGCAACACAGAGCTGCCCAAGTGGACTTTTTATTGTTGAATCTTTAAGTTTGAAACTCTGTTAGAAGTTGTAGAACAGTTATTAATGTCGCTAAGTTTCACTTTAATAAACATCAAATGAAAGAAGGATGTAAATGTATAGTATGTGTACTGCTGCTTTACAACTACTGTAGTCCTGCTTGCTCTCTGCTGCCCCTGTCTGGACGATGAGGATACAACATTCAAAGTACAACTTCCGGTTATGGCTGGTGACACACACTTACTAAAATCAGCCAATATATGAATCCTGACAGGAACATATTAATAACTATGTGAGGTTTTATGAAACAAATCAACAGTTTGTAACTTTTTTGTCACGAGTCAAATGACTTCGAAATATTATAGTCTGACATTTAACCTATTGTTAGCATGTAAATGGTAAAAAAACAAAACATTTATACTGTATGTATACTGTATACATACTATGTGTATTTTACAACACATATCACAAATGAATATTGCAAAATTACAATATTTTTGTGTAAATTGTAACTTATATCGATTATATTTTAAATGTCAACTTTAGCTCTATTCTTTATGTAATTAGGTATACTTGTTTTTTCATGTACAAACCCCGTTTCCATATGAGTTGGGAAATTGTGTCAGATGTAAATATAAACGGAATACAATGATTTGCAAATCATTTTCAACCCATATTCAGTTGAATATGCTACAAAGACAACATATTTGATGTTCAAACTGATAAAAAAATTTTTTTTTGCAAATAATCATTAACTTTAGAATTTGATGCCAGCAACACATGACAAAGAAGTTAGGAAAGGTGGCAATAAATACTGATAAAGTTGAGGAATGCTCATCAAACACTTATTTGGAACATCCCACAGGTGAACAGGCAAATTGGGAACAGGTCGGTGCCATGATTGGGTATAAAAGTAGATTCCATGAAATGCTCAGTCATTCACAAACAAAGATGGGGCGAGGGTCACCACTTTGTCAACAAATGTGTGAGCAAATTGTTGAACAGTTTAAGAAAAACTTTTCTCAACCAGCTATTGCAAGCAATTTAGGGATTTCACCATCTACGGTCCGTAATATCATCAAAGGGTTCAGAGAATCTGGAGAAATCACTGCACGTAAGCAGCTAAGCCCTTGACCTTCAATCCCTCAGGCTGTACTGCATCAACAAGCGACATCAGTGTGTAAAGGATATCACCACATGGGCTCAGGAACACTTCAGAAACCCACTGTCAGTAACTACAGTTGGTCGCTACATCTGTAAGTGCAAGTTAAAACTCTCCTATGCAAGGCGAACAACGTTTATCAACAACACCCAGAAACGCCATCGGCTTCGCTGGGCCTGAGCTCATCTACGATGGACTGATACAAAGTGGAAATGTGTTCTGTGGTCTGACGAGCCCACATTTCAAATTGTTTTTGGAAATTGTGGACGTTGTGTCCTCCGGACCAAAGAAGAAAAGAACCATCTGGATTGTTATAGGCGCAAAGTTGAAAAGCCAGCATCTGTGATGGTATGGGGGTGTATTAGTGCCCAAGACATGGGTAACTTACACATCTGTGAAGGCGCCATTAATGCTGAAAGGTACATACAGGTTTTGGAGCAACATATGTTGCCATCCAAGCAACGTTACCATGGACGCCCCTGCTTATTTTAGCAAGACAATGCCAAGCCACGTGTTACATCAACGTGGCTTAGTAGTAAAAGAGTGCGGGTACTAGACTGGCCTGCCTGTAGTCCAGACCTGTCTCCAATTGAAAATGTGTGGCGCATTATGAAGCCTAAAATACCACAACAGAGACCCCCGGACTGTTGAACAACTTAAGCTGTACATCAAGCAAGAATGGGAAAGAATTCCACCTGAGAAGCTTCAAAAATGTGTCTCCTCAGTTCCCAAACGTTTACTGAGTGTTGTTAAAAGGAAAGGCCATGTAACACAGTGGTGAACATGCCCTTTCCCAACTACTTTGGCACGTGTTGCAGCCATGAAATTTTAAGTTAATTATTTGCAAAAAAAAAAAAATTTTTTATGAGTTTGAACATCAAATATCTTGTCTTTGTAATGCATTCAATTGAATATGGGTTGAAAAGGATTTGCAAATCCTTGTATTCCATTTATATTTACATCTAACACAATTTCCCAACTCATATGGAAACGGGGTTTATATATACACACACACATATATATGTATTAATGTGTGTGTGTATATATATATATATATATTAATGTGTGTGGGTATTCCCATTTCATTTAATTAGGACTTTTAATTTAATACATTTGTCTTTCAGAAAAAAATCAGATTTTGCCCATAAAATCCGGAGTTCTGGTAAAATTATAATTTTTCCCCTTCCGTTAAAAATATTATTGTATTTTTCTTGTCATTTATGACATTTTTTATAGTATTATTATAGTAGAATTCATTTTTGATATGACTTTTCCCCATAATACTATAACGGGAAAGTTATTTGACTGTAGGTCTTATTATATTTCCCTTGTGGCCTTGATACTCAGACGACAGTCATTGTGCTGAATTTGCAATAGTGTAGTGTGTGTGTGTGTGTGTGTGTGTGTCTAATTGGGTTGCCTAGACAGACAAGGAGGAGGTGCAGGCAGCAGTATGTTAATGTGCTGGTGTCGCTGCAGGGCAAACTGGGGGTGGATGGCTCATGATGGTGTGTGTGTGTGTGTGTGTGTGTGTGTGTGTGTGTGTGTGTGTAGAAGGGAAGAGGGTGTGTAGTCGAGCCAACTGCTCATCCCTATTGTCCCAGGATTCTGCAGTGGCGCCGTTTAAAACAACTCAAAGCAGGAGGGAACTGAAATGGGGAAGGGGGAAACATGTCTGGAAGTAATCAGTCAGAAGGGGAAAGGTCTGCCACCACCAGCACTACAATTGCTCCTACTAGTCTACTACTACTACAAGTAGTAGTAGTTAGGTGATCATACGCACCAAGAGCATGAAGGAAGACCCTCATTATACCACCTACAAACCACCTCTTGTAAAAAAACAACAAAAATAAAAACAACAGGTTTCTCTACACATCTTAAAATCAAACCTGGAGCTCTGCCAACTGGCCACAGATGTGGGATCTCTACCATGGATCATTTTGTTTTTCTTGAGCAATTAAGACTACCCTATCATGATGCTTCAGTTAAAATGTGAGTGATGTTAGCTTTGAAGCTAACGTAGCTATGCTAATGTTGTGAATAGTTGTGTCCTCTTGTTCCCACTAATTATTAAGTCGTTATTGTATGTGGTATTTGGCAACTATACCCCGTAAGGGACAAGCGGTAGAAAATGGATGGATGGATGGATGGATGTTGGACAAGATTTTGTCCTACAGTACTTTATTTTCTTAAAATGTTATTAATACAAAAAATTTCGTGCAAAATCCACTTTTTCCCTCAATTTAATTCACATTGAATGGGATATTTATGGTCTTATTTATTGCGCTTTATTGACTTTACTTTCATAGTACTATTAACACCTTCATATTTGCCATCATGTGAATTTATTTTCTTCCAAAAAGTTATTTCCTTATAAAAGTGACATTTTATTTTATTTCTTGTAAAATTGCGTTAGTTTTAAAATTGTAACTTTTTCTGTGATATTTCCAATTTACTCTCATAAATATTTTTTGTAGAAATTATCTTTTTTTTTTTTTTTAAATGTATTTCCCCCCCCAAAATTACAACTTGATCATCAGAAATTACGACTTTACTTCTGTGAAATTCCAACGTTATTTCTGTAAACTGTATGTAAAAATCTGGTAAAAAAAAAAAAAGAAATCTATTTATTCAAAAAAATTGAATTACTATTAATGTAACAATTTTTTTTAGAAAATAAAATAAAAAAAATAATAATTGAGGAATGACAACTTCTATTCATATGCAGTAATTGGGATTTTTTTCAGTATGACTTAATTCATGTAAAAGTATGACTTTTTAGTTAAAAGTTAAAGTACCACTGATAGTCACACACAACCTAGGTGTGGTGAAATTACCCTCTGCATTTGAACCATCCCCTTGTTCCACCCCCTGGGAGGTGAGGGGAGCAGTGAGCAGCAACGATGGCCATACTCAGGAATCATTTGGGTGATTTAACCCCAGTAATATTAAGATTTTGAAATAAAAAAAAATACGCTTAAAAAGATCCCACAGAAAATAATTTAAATAAAAAACTGTCTGTTCCAGGGTCAAACTGTGGCCATCATCAAGGTATTTTTTTACCACAACTGTTACTGATTGAAATTGCCTCAAAGCACTTCTTCCAATCAGATTGCTCAACTCTATACCACTCACAGCTACCAGAGGGATTATTTTCATGGTATTTGGGTCTTATCATACTAAATTAATTTGATATTTAAGCGTATTGGTCCACTTGTGTACATTAGGTGTATCAGAACAATCTGGAGGATTACAAAGGACTATAAATTAAAAAGATGGTGGAGGATTTTGTTCCCGCAGCGCTCACGTCTCAAACAATCCAGTTCTCAGGTTGGGAAATGTCAAAACATAATTAAAAACAGATACAATCTGTGGATGTAAGGCGAAAAATTGGTTTTGTGGTAGCAGAAAGAACATTTTCAAAATGAGATTTCACGTTGACGCATTTCACCGAGTTGTTCCAGGTCAAAGAGTGCGCCGTGTCTTCTTCCCCTCCGTCTGTCTGAAGTGATTGCGTTTTATTTCCACGTCTAGACAAACTGTGTTAAATAAAAGGTGAGCCATGCTGCCAGCTGCACTTTTATAGAGACGAGCTGCAGACTGGCAATTACACCTAATACATTTGGCTTTTACACCAGCAAACAGCATATTCCTTGTAACTGCAGGAAAAATGTCACATTTCAGGAAATATGAACATTCATTCTGTAACCCTTCTGTTGAAAGGTTGAAATTTTGCATAATATAATTTCCGAAAGCTAAGAGGATTCATTTTGTGACCATGCAAGCATATAAAGACTCAAATGATGCAATAATAATCCAAATTCATCTGCGTTAATAGGCTTCTGCATGCAAATGTCATGTCAATTTAATGCAAAAAAGGGGGGAAAAAATGCATAGAAATCATCACGTCGTTATTCAATAAAACGCACGTAACTTCAAATTTTAGCAGTTTTTTCAGTATTCTAATCACCTGTTGTTTGAAAATAAATATTAAAAAAAATAAAAGAAGAGCAAAAAAATAAATCTAAGATACAAGTAAAACAGATTTGTATAGTCAAATTAAAAAAAACTAAAGAAATGTTTAAAAAATGTGTATCTCCAATATTTAGGATTATCTGTATTTTTATGAGGTGGGCGGGTTTGGTGGTAGCGGGGGGTGTATATTGTAGCGTCCCGGAAGAGTTAGTGCTGCAAGGGGTTCTGGGTATTTGTTCTGTTGTGTTTATGTTGTGTTACGGTGCGGATGTTCTCCCGAAATGTGTTTGTCATTCTTGTTTGGTGTGGGTTCACAGTGTGGCGCATATTTGTAACAGTGTTAAAGTTGTTTATAGGGTCACCCTCAGTGTGACCTGTATGGCTGTTGATCAAGTATGCCTTGCATTCACTTGTATGTGTGTAAAAGCTGCATATATTATGCGACTGGGCCGGCGCGCTGTTTGTTTGGAGGAAAAGCGGACGTGACGACAGGTTGTAGAGGACGCTAAAGGCAGTGCCTTTAAGGCACGCCCCCAATATTGTTGGCCGGGTGGAAATCGGGAGAAATTCGGGAGAATGGTTGCCCCGGGAGATTTTCGGGAGGGGCACTGAAATTCGGGAGTCTCCCGGGAAAATCGGGAGGGTTGGCAAGTATGCCTTGGGCACCATTGTGATGATGTAAGGTGCTATACAAATAAACATTGATTTAAATTTTTTTGGGGGATTAAGCAAACCATTGTGATGCTGTGCAGAAAAAAGTATGCATCTCCAAATTTTTGCAAGTTTTTTTCTTTTTAGCCCCTCAAATTTTGTTTTTCTGAGTAACACAAAAAAACAAAAGCTCTTCAAATGTGGTAAAAACACATCACCACTGTCTAAAAAAAGCAGGTGTCTCCAAATGTTTGTCTTAAAAAAACAAAAACAGACAAAATAAAAGTTTTTGTGTGGACAAAAGAGGACAAAGAAAATTTGAAAAATGTAATTGTGGGGGAAGAGCTTCGGTGAGAGAAGTAAAGAAGAACCCAAAGATCACTGTGGCAGAGCTCCAGAGATGCAGTTGGTAGATGAGAGAATGTTCCACCAAGTCAACTAACACTGCTGCCCTCCACCAGTCGGGGCTTTATGGCGGCGGAAGCCTCTCCTCAGTGCAAGACATATGAACGCCTGCATAGAGTTGCCAAGAAAAACATGAAGGACTCCCAGACTATCAGAAGATTCTCTGGTCTGATGACAACAAAATGGAACTTTTGGGCGTAAATTCCAAGCGGTATGTGTGGAGAAAAGCAGGCACTGCTCATCACCTGCCCAATACAATCCCAACAGTGGTGGTGGCAGCATCATTCTATGGGGGTGTTTTTCAGCTGCAGGGATAGGACGACTGGTTGCAATTGAAGGAAAGATGAATGCGGCAAAGTACAAAGATATCCTGGAAGAAAACCTTTTCCAGAGTGCTCAAGACCTCAGACTGGGCCGAAGGTTCATCTTCCAAAAGCTAAAATAACAAAGGAGTGGCTTCGGAACAACTCTGTGACCATTCTTGATTGGCACAGCCAGAGCCTTACTTAAACCCAATTGAGCATCTCTGGAGAGACCTGAAAATGGCCGCCCACCAACATTCACCATCCAAAACTGACCGAACTGGAGAAGATCCCCAAATCCAGGTGTGAAAAACTTGTTTTGTCATTCCCAAGAAGACCCATGGCTGTACTAGATGAAAGGGGTGCTTCTACTCAATACTGAGCAAAGGGTCCAAATACTTGTGACCATGTGATATTTCAGTTGTTTTTGCTTAGTTTTTTTCGAATGTAGATCTGCAAAACAATTTACATTTCTGTTTGTATTTGTCAGGTTGGGGTGCTGAGTGTACAATAATGACAAATACAATTAATTTTTGGGGTTTTAGCAAATGGCTGCAATAAAACAGACTGAAAAATTTAAAGTGGTCACAGACACACATGTATATATAAAATAATAACTAAGGTGTTGCTGTAGCTCGTTTACTTCAGATGCAGTCCGTAGTCATTTGTTCAATTTCTTGAGTTATACTTGTGGTGTTCCTCAAGGTTTCGTCTAGAGATGTCCGATAATATTGGGCTGCCGATATTATCAGCCGATAAATGCTTTAAAATGTAATATCGGAAATTATCAGTATCGGTTCGGAAATGATCGGTATTGGTTTCAAAAAGTAAAATTTATGACTTTTTAAAACGCCGCTGTACGGAGTGGTACACGGACGTAGGGAGAAGTACAGAGCGCCAATAAACCTTAAAGGCACTGCCTTTGCGTGCCGGCCCAATCACATAATATCTACGGCTTTTCACACACACAAGTGAATGCAATGCATACTTGGTCAACAGCCATGCAGGTCACACTGAGGGTGAAGGTATAAACAACTTTAACACTGTTACAAATATGCGCCACACTGTGAACCCACACCAAACAAGAATGACAAACACATTTCGGGAGAACATCCGCACCTTAACACAACATAAACACAACAGAATCCAAATACCCAGAACCCCTTGCAGCTGTAACTCTTCCGGGACGCTACAATATACACCCCCCGCTACCCCCTCACCTCAAACCCGCCCCCCCTCAACCTCCTCATGCTCTCTCAGTGAGAGCATGTCCCAAATTCCAAGCTGCTGTATTGAGGCATGTTAAAAAAAATAATGCACTTTGTGACTTCAATAATAAATATGGCAGTGCCATGATGACATTTTTTTCCATAACTTGAGTTGATTTATTTTGGAAAACCTTGGTACATTGTTTAATGCATCCAGCGGGGCATCACAACAAAATTAGGCATAATAATGTGTTAATTCCACGACTGTATATATCGGTATCGGTCGATGTGAAGTTTCCATGGTTACAGAGGCCGTGGCGTTAGTAGAAAAAACAACTCGAACAAACTTTTCATTGACCTACTTCGTCCAATCTAGTAGAGTAGATAGTTTTCACCCAAGACCTTGAGAAGTGGCCTCCAGAAAAAACTAAGCAGCCATCCCAGTAGCATGGGCTTCATCCATCTTCCTGCTGTCACCTGAAACGGGAGCCGTAGGTAAGGTGACCCCGTGGTGTAGAGGAACAAGGAGGGCCATGTCCTCCATTCAGCCATCTGGCAGCGGCTTCGTAATGATGCCGCAAAACAGGTGAGCGTGGGCACCCGAAGCGGGGAGGTGTCACAACACCGCCGCGACGTCTAACGGTGACCTCCGTGTGACCCCCCCTCCTTCCCCCGGCGGTGAAAACGGGCCACTCTTGAGAGAAGCGAACTGCATCAATTAGCATTGTCCTTGAGGATGGAGGAATTTCTGGCACGAATATCCATACAATGGTGACGGATGGCATGAAATTCTCCTGGGAAGTGGGAGCGCGAGCGGCACAGCGGGTATCATTGTGTCGCTTCCCTCCCTTGCCAAGTTTTTTTGTGTGTTTTTTTTCTCTCCACGGCCTCAGTCAGCAAGAGGACACCAGACGCACACGCGGAACGTAAATGAATAGTCTGTCGAGCACATTTCACAGCATGGAGGCCAGAAGAAACACTGGTTCTTCAAGTGAACAAGCTTCCACAGACAGCATGTTCGACTTTAGATCAGCTCCATTAATGCTAAACTGCTACATAAGAAATATTTAAGAATGTTCTATATCAGAGGTGTACAAACCTTGTCCACTGAAATCATAAAATGGGGGTGGCCACTTTGATACATTTTGTACAATAAAGATGCTAAAACCATTATTCAATGTACATCATTACATGTAAGCTATTTGGACCACATGTTTGCACATTATTTTTTAAATTGCCGTACACAATTTACCCAATAATTTTCTTTCATGCTTAGTTCAGCAAAAACCACTAAGGTAGCACCATCAAATAAGTCCCCCTTGCACAGGAAGCTCTTTGAGGTACTTAAAATATTACTTACAAAATCCATTAGTCTACTGTTTCTTTGACAATACTTACTTTTCGTTCTAAAAGTTTAGTGCTTGTTTTTTTAAATGTCTGTATTTTTAACAAAGTCATGCAGCTAATAAACTGAGTCAGATTTGTTTGAGTAAGTGGATTAATATCCTGATGTCAAAATATTCTATTTCATTGCTTGTTACGAGTGATTCTGGACAATCCTTGTTAACACAGGTTCATGATCGTGAAAACAGTAATTTTAGAAAACACTCCTATATCAACCCATCCTTGCTAAATTATGATTTTATTCTTGACATAATCAGACTTCTATTTAGCGCTGAGTTACAATGTATTTTTTTTTATAATACTTCTTTTTAGCGCTAAATTCTGATTTTATTTTAGTCATATTCCGACTTGATTTTAGCGCTGATTTACAATAACATTTCTGTAATTTCCAACTTCTTTTTAGCACTATTTTAGAATTTTACTCTTTTCATATTCTGACTCCTTTTTATATCTGAATTACGATTTTATTATTGTAATATTTTAACTTCTTTTTAGTGCTAAATTACGATTTATTCTTGTAATATTCAGACTTTTTTTTAGTCGTAAATTGCAATTTTTTTGCTCTTCATTATGTGAGTTTTTTTAAGATAAATTCAGATTTTATTTTTGTCATTTTCAGACTTTTTTTCAATGCTGATTTACGATATTTTTGCAAGTTTTGACTTCTTTGTAGCACCACATTATGATTTTATTGGACGCTAAATTACAATTTTATTCTTGTAACATATTCAGAACTCTTTGGCGCAAAATTACTTTATTCTTATCATATTCCGACTTCTTTTAAGTGGTGAACTATGATTTTATTGATGTGATATTCCGACTTATTTTTAGTTCTAAATTTTATTCTTGTCATATTCTGACTTCTTTTTAGTGCTAAATTACAAATACAATTGTGTAATATTTCGACTTATTTTAAGTGGTGAGTCACGATTGTATTTTTGTCATATTGCGACTTATTTTTAGCACTGAATTACGAATTTATCCTTCTCATATTTGGACTTCTTTTTAGCACTAAATTACGATTTCATTGCGGTCATATTTGGACTTCTTTTCAGCACTAAATTACGATTTCATTGCGGTCATAATCGTACTTCTTTTTAGTGCTGATTCACAATCTTATTTTTGTAATATTCCTGATTCTTTTCAGCGCTAAATTACGATTTCCATTTCCCAACTTTTTTAGTGGTAAATCACAATTTTATTTTTATGACAATTACATATTTGTCATATTTGTTCTCATATTTCACATTTTTCTTTCCAATACAAAATTTTGATTTTATTCATGCATCAATATGCCTCTGAAATGGCACTTGAATTTAGAGTAACATGTGACATCAGCAAATGCTTGTCGAGTAATAACTAGTCTTAGGATGTCTTCATTATTTCACTTCAATAATACTTGGACACTAAAGTCGCTTGGATATAATATTTTTATTTAAATTCCTATCAATAAAGCACTGTTCAGCTCTTGCCATGTTACCAAGTATGTTCAGTAAGCAGTATAATAATATATAGGCATAAATGTTGAAGTTTTTCTTTCAACGTAATATCAAAACTACCATTAACATTTGAAGAAGATCACCTATGAAAAAATGACATGAAAATAAATAGTTCAACTCTAGTTAAACATGCAAACAGAGACAAAATGAATGAGCACAATAGGAAAGGAGGTGAGACAGTTGCTTTGTCTCTGGAAATAAAATGGATTATGAAGGTAAAAATCAATTAAATGAGGCCGAGTGGGGAAGGACTGCTACTGTACCAGAACTAAACTGAAATCAAACATTAGCTCAGGCTATTAAATTCAAACCTGGTGGTACTTATTTTCTTTTTTTTTAACATTACAAACCAAACATTTTTTTTACAAACTAAATACATTTTGATTGATTGGAGTATAAGGGCCACACCAAAAAGAAAAGCACATTTTTAAAATCGCCATCAAAACATTTACATTTTACATTACATTATATGAGAATAATATTGTGTATTTTTAGAAAAGAGCAATGTTATCAGGAGTCATGTAAGATGTTTTAATAATATTTTTTTAAATATGTCTGTGTTTCAAATCTAATTTGACCAGGGAACATAATTGTAGTAATGTATGCCAATTTTTTTTATTTTTAAGAATTACATCAAACAAAACCTTTTTCTCTCATAACATTATGCGTTTAAAAAAAATACAAAATTATAATTTTCTTCTTGCAATATTGTGACTGTTCTTGTAATATTTTGACATAACGCATAATTATGAATTTTTTGTTGTAATACATAAATTTTGCTCTCATTCTATTCCAACATTCTGTCAACGCAATATTCAGATTCTATTCTAGTAATATTCCAACTTTGCTTTGTAATGGCACAATTTATTTTAACTAATTTTCGCGTAATATGCCATATTTTATTTTAACACAATTACGGTTTTATTCTTGAAGTATTTCAACTGTGTTCCCACTACTATTCTGACTTATTATACATTAATTACTTCACCGATGTTTTCATACTATTATGACTATTTTTAAATGCACAATCCTTTCAAATTTCTTCTGGTAGTATTCAAACATTATATGATTTTATTGTTATATTTTGGCTTTTTTCTTTTTTTGTTTTAAATCATCTTTAACTTTCACAATATTTCAAATCTATTCTTGCAGGTCCAATTGTGAATTTTCTATTTTCAGTGTGGCCCTAATAATTCCTTGTAACAGGGTGTGCCCTAATAAAAAGCAAAATGATCAGCTTCTCAAAAGTAAAAGTTGGTATTTCACAGCATAGTTATGTAATAAGTCCTATATATTGTCAGTGCATTGATAAATACCGTATTTTTCCGGACTATAAGACGCTACTTTTTTCCCACGCTTTGAAACTGTGGCTCATAAAACTGCGCGGCTAATTTATGGATTCTTCTTCGCTAACGGCCATAATGTTTTGTATTCAACAAATAGTTTTCATGGAACATCGACGGACACACTGAAAAGTTGTGGTACTGTTTGTGCCATGGCGCCATCTTTTGGACGAGTTTGCTAACTGTAGGTGATGTAGGTTGAAAATGTACTTCTTTTTTCGTTCCTTGAACTGGAAGTGTTCGTCCATAGCGTTTCTGCTCGAAAGGGTTCTTCATCACTCCAAGAAACGTTTGTAAGTTTTATATTATAACAAAAAAAAATCATACTTACTAAACTGTCCCATGTGATGTCTGTAGGAGTGTTTTCATGCATATTTGCAAGTGCTATCGTAATGTAATCCAGCTAGCGTCATTAGCACGTTTACGAGTGTCTGTGTTAGTATTATTAACTTACAATGGCAATCTTTTTGTATTGTTTCAGTTTTGTAAATTCACCAAAACGTCACCGTGGTGTTATTGAGTTTGCTAGTGGGTCCATGACGATGACTTCTGTTTTGTTTGATCTGCCATTTTGCCGCCGTGTGACAGGCACCGTTTTGAAACAATTAAGGTATGTAAATAAATATTTACAAAATCTTTCGTACATGTATATATCTGCGGCTTATAGTCCGGTGCGGCTAGTATATGTAACACAAATTTTTATTTATTCTAAAATTTAATAGGTGTGGCTTAAATAACAGTGCGCTCTATAGGCCCGAAAATACGGTAAGCTATTCCAAGTGTGCATATGCGTTAATTGACCTGTTCTTTTTTTCCCCAGGAAAAACCCAAATAGGATTATTCACCTTCAGACTCCATGGCGCCCCCTAGATGGGGTGATTTAGCTTTACGTGGATCGTTAAAGCAGGCCGAGCCACTGTGGAGAATCCCAGTGGAGAAACAAAAGAATTGTTTTGGTTCGGGAAATAGAGGTTGTGCTGCAAAGCTGCTCCACGCAAGGTCGAGGCACTTCCAAAGCAGCGTCCTATAAAAAGCGACACACACAATCCCTCTCAAACACGTACACACACACACACACACACACACACACACACACATACATACATACATACGCACGCAGGTATACAAACTGTCAGTCTGTACAAGGGCGAATGCGCTTGTGGTCGCTCAGCCAGAGTCCATGCTGAAGAGCTCGATGCCATGCGGGCTCCAATGGAGTCCCACTCCAGAGTTGAAGACCAGGGACCACACATACGGGATGAAGAAATCCTCTGGCTGGTCTTCCTCCACATACTTGAATTTGAGCTCCGGAAACTTCTGCTCGCACCAAAAAAGAGAAAAGGAGCAACGTTGAGGAAAATGATGATGAGGTGGGAGGTTGAGATACATTGCAGAAGTAAACGATTAGCACTTCAGCTAATGTTAAAAGTATTGTAGAATAAAACTGGTACGTTGCAAGCTAGGTAAGGGCTGTTTAAATACGAGCGTTTTTACCTAAAACCTTTTTGGCCAATTTGGAGCATAAAAAAGGGGGATAAGCACGACTACATCATTACTAGGCATACCGATAAATGCTTTAAAATGTAATGTCGGAAATTATCGGTATCGGTTTCAAAATTATCAGTATCGGTTTCAAAAAGTAAAATTTATGACTTTTTAAAACGCAGCTGTGTACACAGAAGTAGGGAGAAGTACAGAGCGCCAATAAACCTTAAAGGCACTGCCTTTGCGTGCCGGCCCAGTGACATAATATCTACGGCTTTTCCCACACACAAGTGAATGCAAGGCATACTTGGTCAACAGCCATGCAGGTCACACTGACGGTGACCGTATAAACAACTTTAACACTGTTACAAATATGCGCCACACTGTGAACCCACACCAAACAAGAATGACAAACACATTTCGGGAGAACATCCGCACCGTAACACAACATAAACACAACAGAATCCAAATACCCAGAACCCCTTGCAGCACTAACTCTTCCGGGACGGTACAATATACACCCCCTGCTACCCCTCACCTCAACCCCGCCCACCTCAACCTCCTCATGCTCTATCAGGGAGAGCATGTCCCAAATTCCAAGCTGCTGTTTTGAGGCATGTTAAAAAAATAATGCACTTTGTGACTTCAATAATAAATATGGCAGTGCCATGTTGGCATTTTTTTCCATACCTTGAGTTGATTTATTTTGGAAAACCTTGTTACATTGTTTAATGCATCCAGCGGGGCATCACAACAAAATTAGGCATAATAATGTGTTAGTTCCACGACTGTATATATCGGTATCAGTTGATATCGGAATCGGAAATTAAGAGTTGGACAATATCGGAATATCGGATATCAGCAAAAAAGCTCTTATCGGACATCTCTAGTCATTAGTCATCATGTGAATCATAACTTTTAAACAGCTACTGTATTTATTATTGAAAACTGTGTTAAAAATGTGTTAGAAATTTCTAAGAAAAGGAAAAGGGGTAGGATTAAATAAGGTCTGCTTCTTCCTACTCCTTTTCGGACAAGTTGTAATGAGAAAATGGAAATATGTGAATTAAAGTTAAGTTAAAGTACCAATGATTGTCACAACACACACTAGATATGGCTAAATTATTCTCTGCATTTGACCCATCACCATTGATCACCTCCTGGGAGGTGAGGGGAGCAGTGAGCAGCAGCGGTGGCCGCGCCCAGGAATCATTTTTAGTGATTTAACCCCCAATTCCAACCCTTGATGCTGAGTGGGGGGTAATGGGTCCCATTTTTATAGTCTTTGGTATGACTCGGCCGGGGTTTGAACTCACAACCTACCTATCTCAGGGCGGACACTCTAACCACTAAGCTAGAGTGTCCGCCCTGAGATCGGTAGGTTGTGAGTTCAAACCCCGGCCGAGTCATACCAATGTACCATATTGTAACTGTATATGCATGTTCAAAATAAACTAATACCATAACCATAAAAAAAGAGCCTTTAAACCATTTGTCACGTTATAAAAGTACCATATTCTTACAAGCCAATGTGTATTGACCACCAATTAAAGAGCGGTGCTATACGTGTGTGGAAATGACCAAGGTATCTTTTTTGCTCGGGGTTACTAAGTGATCACACTCTTCATGAGCTACAGTAGTGACAGATGTAATTCCACCTGACTGCGAGGTTAAATTGCTTACATCTTCCTGCGGGACATGGATCACTCTTGCGGTCCGACAACTGACCTCTTAAAGGGGCTAACTAATGCGCTAATGTCACCTTTTGACCCGAGCAGTTGATGGCTACCGTTTACCAAATAAAGGCAGTGATGCGGGGGCCCGGCCGAGACAGCATCCGTGTGGGAAATATGAGAAAATGCCTCTTGTAGATTAGCCTGACGGGTAAACGCGTTTAGAGGAGCAAAATGGAGTCAAATAAAATGAACCCAAACAGAGCGGTGTCATTTTCCGCAGCGGCTCGTTGGACAGTCTGACCTTATTGTTTGAGCCTGCGGCGAGGTGCTGAGTTACATGATTACTTGCTAACAGCAGTTAGACTCCCGCAGGTATCAGCTAGTGTCCACCAAACCAGTCTTCATAGACACACACATTGCTGTGCTATTTATACTGTGGCAGCTCTACAGGACAAACACTACACTGGCTGGGAATGCCAATACAAGTGTCAGAAATGGAATTGATGGTTATATAATACACTGGGCCCTAATTCAACTTACATTTCAAGGAAAATATAGTTCAATCGACGGTCAAAAAAATAATCTAAAAAGCACAAAAAACGAGTAGAGCAACATGTAAGCAACAGTCCATATCCATACACCGATTCATTATTTTTGTGGGTGTGTCTTTTACACAGAACCCAGCAAAGTAGGATAATGTAATCAGACGTGTGATGATATTAGTGCCAGCATCTGAAAATATTTTTTAGACTGTGACAATTGCAGGCCAGGTAATAGGCATCTCTTCAAGTCAATGGTGTACACCAGGGGTGTCCAAAGTGCGGCCCGGGGGCCATTTGCGGCCCGCAGGTCATTTTTTAACGGCCCCACGGCATATTCTAATAACACGATTAAAAAAAATAAAAACATAAAAAGTGGTATAAAAGAGCAAACAGGTGAAATGTAACAAGAAAATGTTACAATGTTTACTCTAATAACACAAAGCTGCCATGCAGGCTGTTTCTTTCTTTAAACAATTATAATTAATCAAAATCAATGTTATTATGAATTATTGACTTATTCAAGGCTCCATTTACATCACATTGAATATTCCACTTTGAGATAGTTTTTTGGGAAATGTTGCATATTTTGTGTTTGCCATTTAAAAAATTAAGTTTTTATTTTTTTTATTTTTTAAAGAAGGGCCTAAAACAAACAAACAACAATAAAAATTACAATTGACGGATAGATCTGAAGTTGATGTTGAGACAATTGTGTTAAAAGTAAAAAAAAATGTATGATTTTTTTTTTTTTAACTTTACTGAGCAGGACATTTTTGGATCCCCAATCATTTTAGTGGGACTTTTTTTTTTGAGTGTCATTGCTCAAAAAATAATAATTAATTAAAATCAATGTTGTTATGAGTTATTGACCTGTTTAAGGCTCCAATTATTATATCATCCAAAACATTCCACTTAAAATTTTTATTGGGTGAAAATATTGCATACTTTGTGTTTTTTCCATAAGAAAACAGGATTTTATTTGACAAAAAGGGCATACAACTTAATATTGACCTTGAATAATAATACTGAATAATGTGAAGTGAGCTATATTTATATAGCACTTTTCTCTAGTGACTCAAAGCGCTTTACATTGTGAAACCCAATATCTAAGTTACATTTTTAAACCGGTGTGGGTAGCACTGGGAACAGGTGGGTAAAGTGTCGTGCCCAAGGATGGGGCAGAAGCGGGGATCAAACCTGAAACCCTCAAGTTGCTGGCACAGCCACTATACCAAACGAGCTATATCGTCCCAATGATGACACATGATAATGACACATTTTTTATATTTATTTGACCAAAACCCTTTGATCAAGCCTAAGTGGAGGCCTCAATGTATATTATTTTAAACATATATTGTATTGGTTTTTAAAATAAAAGATATCAAAATGGCCCCCGCTTGCTTAGATTTTTCAGTGTGTGGCCCTCAGTGGAAAAAGTTTGGACACCCCTGGTGTACATGATTGGTTGGCTTGTGCCGACTGCTGGTTTGCAAATACCGTATACAGTCGTGGTCAAAAGTTTACATACACTTTTTGAGTTTCCAATAATTTCTACAACTCTTATTTTTTTGTGATAGAGTGAATGGACCACATACTTGTTGGTCACAAAAAGCATTCATGAAGTTTGGTTCTTTGATGAATTTATTATGGGTCTACTGAAAATGTGACCAAATCTGTTGGGTCAAAAGTATACATACAGCAATGTTAATATTTGGTTACATGTCCCTTGGCAAGTTTCACTGCAATAAGGTGCTTTTGGTAGCCATCCACAAACTTCTGGCAAGCTTCTGGTTGACCACTCCTCTTGACAAAATTGGTGCAGTTCAACTAAATTTGTTGGTTTTCTGACATGGACTTGTTTCTTCAGCATTGTCCACACGTTTAAGTCAGGACTTTGGGAAGGCCATTCTAAAACCTTAATTCTAGCCTGATTTAGCCATTCCTTTACCACTTTTGACGTGTGTTTGGGGTCATTGTCCTGTTGGAACACCCAACTGCGCCCAAGACCCAACCTCCGGGCTGATGATTTTAGGTTGTCCTGAAGAATTTGGAGGTAATCCTCCTTTTTCATTGTCCCATTTACTCTCTGTAAAGCACCAGTACCATTAGCAGCAAAACAGGCCCAGATCATAATATTACCACCACCATGCTTGACGGTAGACATGGTGTTCTTGGGATTAAGGGCCTCAGCTTTTCTCCTCCAAACATATTGCTGGGTATTGTGGCCAAACAGCTCAATTGTTGTTTCATCTGACATCACATGGACAAAGATAAGACTTTCTGTAGGTAAGTTCTGTGTGTGTGTAACATGCTATGCAATTCCTTTTCCTCTAGTGATAATAATACTTGGAAAAAACTTGACTTGACTTAACTTTTTATTTTCCGCTGCGATGGTGAGGATGAGTATCTTAGACAAATGCCAGTATCTTCTGCATTGTGGATAAACGTGTTTTGGCACTACATGCAATCTCTTGGAATTTGTGCAACCTCCTGCAAGTGTGTAACAAGGACTTCATAAATTTAATTGTGTCTCCCTGAGCGTGCATCTCCTTTGAATTAATCTTTCAAGTAAGAAAATAATTTAGCCATGTGAACACTGGGACACCGCTGAAAGAGCACATTTCTTTAAATATATACATTTTAAATGGAACTGTTACAGCGAGGTGTTTATGGCAGAAATTTAAACCACAATTAATTGAAACTTTTACAACGATTTCGGTTAATGCATGATTATTCCAATCTCAACCACTACTGTACTTTTAGGTTGAGGTCATCCTCATTGTAGCCAAAGTGAGTCCAAACAACTAACACAAAATTCATTTTGCGTACAAGCTGCTCATGTTGTACTGTTGGCTCGGTATTTCAGTTTTCCTCCATGATGCTTAGGAATTGGAATCGAAAACCCAGTGTTTCAATTCCTCGCAATCGCTTGCAAATTATTCGAACCATTCCTTTAACGATTCCTGCGGGCGAGAAAGACGTCAGCATGCAATAACTATATATGAATGTAACGTTTTTAAACCTCTCCAATCACATCTCAGCAGCAGTAATGCGTCATCTGCCGTAAATACAACAGGTACTAACTAACCCTGTCTATCATGTTAGCGCCATTTGCCTCCTTGTCAAATCTATTACCTGCTAAATTGAAATGAATGTCTCCTCATTTAGATGAGCAATGACGAGAGACAGATTCTGACTGACTCCGAGGCTTGCAGTGCTAGTACCAGTTCACATCTACAGTACCTCTTGTTCACGCCGTAAACTCAGGCCAGGTAGACGAATGTCACCAAACAATGTCACCAAATAAAAGAGAACTGCACTTTTTTGGGGAATTTTGCCTATTGTTCACAATCATTATGAGAGACAAGAACACATGTCTTTTTTTTCTTCTTTTTTTTTCAAATTTAAAGATGATAAAAACGCTTGAAAGATGGGCCTAATGGGAGTCACTGTGGTAGCCTTCAAAGCCCTCTAAAGCAACTTCATAACCCTCCAGCAAACGATTGATATACACACTGTAAGTCTATATATAATGTAGTAACAGACACGTTCATAACAATATGTAATATGTTCATTATTTACCGTATTTTGGTCATGTTAATCATTTCCGGGACTGATTTCTGTTTCCATAGCAGCGCACGTCTGACTTCTGTCAATAAATATTTTCCCTACTTCTGGAATCAAACACGAGTGTGTTTTGTAATCATGGCAGACTTAGTAACAAGACAACAAAGACGACTATTTTTGGACAAATGAGAATTTACAACATTATACTTTTGAAGCTAAATATAGCTGCTTATAGAAGCGCGCACAAAAGAAGCGTGAGACGTTGGAGCAGACGGAAGCCGGGAGAGGGGCACGAAAGCAACTTTGACGCTATAAATATGGAAACTGGAGCCAAGCTATTTCAACATAAATGGAGCGCTTGTCCAAACTCAACAGGAAACGTCCCTAGCCAACTGGACCAGACAAACAACTGTCCATTGAGTGAGTCACACTTTAATATCGATCATGAAACACGCAGCACGTCATGCGTGTTAGTAAAACTACAGTACATACGCTGTCTGGCTAGCTCAGCTGTGTACAAACAAAACATGACATGACATGTGGGCTAATAATTTACAGATACTGTAATATGATTGTTCATGTTTTTCAATCAGTACAAATTGGTGTTGTTTCGCAGTGTTGTGCATTACAAACTCAAACGCGTTTCGTGTTAACGTAGAAGCTAGATTATAGCTAGCCTTTACGGCTAATACCGTAGCGTGGTGATGTGTTACTATGCGAGAAAAAGAGTTCTTCAGTGTTCGCTCTTACAATAACAATGTCGTTACAGCTTGGTTATTATATCAATCAATCAATCAATGTTTATTTATATGGGTTACGGAACGTAAATGAAGTATTGTTGACTGTTTTTTAATGCATTTTTAAGGTGATATAGATGTGGAATGGATTGCTCTCATTAGCTGCATTGCTAGCCACCTTGAACGAGCCAATTTGTATGGTTAGATAGATAGATAGTACTTTGATTCCTTCAGGAGAGTTCCCTCAGGAAAATTTAAAGTATGTTAGAAAGAGAAATAAAACCAAATACTTTTGTCTTCTTTGTCTCTCATAATGATTGTGAACAATAGGTCAAAAAAAGTGCAGTTAACCTTTAGGTTTGTGTTCAAAGGCTTGCAAGCATTTGCCACAGTGCTCCTGATTTTTGGTAGGTAGGTAGAGGAAACATGCGTGTTTTATCCAAACAGATTTTCACTCAGTCAGTTCCATTGTACAGGTTAAACTAAAAAAATTATAATATTCCATCCATCCATCCATTTCCTACCGCTTATTCCCTTCGGGGTCGTGGGGGGTGCTGGAGCCTATCTCAGCTACAATCGGGCGGAAGGCGGGGTACACCCTGGACAAGTCGCTACCTCATCGCAGGGCCAACACAGATAGACAGACAACATTCACACTCACATTCACACACTAGGGCCAATTTAGTGTTGCCAATCAACCTATCCCCAGGTGCATGTCTTTGGAGGTGGGAGGAAGCCGGAGTACCCGGAGGGAACCCACGCAGTCACGGGGAGGACATGCAAACTCCACACAGAAAGATCCCGAGGCCGGGATTGAACTCACGACTACTCAGGACCTTCGTATTGTGAGGCAGACGCACTAACCCCTCTGCCATAATATTGTGTATTGCAAAACTAATACAGTATGTGATATTAACTCATTACAAGCAAAGTGAGATATGTAAAGCTTTTATTTATTATAACTTCGAGGATTATACCTTACAGTTTTTGAAAACCCCAAATTTTCTGTGATTTTCAATTCTAGGTTTTCAAAAGCTTCCGCCATAATCATCAAAATGATATGAAAAGAAGGCTTGCATTATCTTGAGTTGCATGTTGTGAGCCAATGTATTAGTTTCACCTTGTAAGTCTAAACAAACCTTGGCAGAATATTCACATTCTTTAGTTTCACCAGTATATATTCTAGGGGAAATGGCAAATATTCTTAAATGTTTTGAATATGTTACTTAAAGTTACATTGTTGTGTAATTTCCACATATGTTTTATTTTATTTTGTTAGAATATTTATTTATTATATTTTTTTCAAAAAAGTATTTGTTCTATGCTATGTGCCTTTTAAGACCCCACTGTTGGCTTTGTAAAGTCATGTTATCTCTAAACTAAACAAAATTGATACTAAGCCACTTGTTCGATCTCCCTTTTCCAAATTATGGAACGGATTAACCAAAGAAATCAAACAAAGCACCAGTATGATTCAGTTTAAGAGACAGTTCAAACTACAAGTGTTCACAAGAACTATGATAAACATTTTGAACTCTTTTTTTAAATTTTTTTATTGAGACAAAGATTATTTATGTATTTAATATTTGTATGCTTACTATGGTATAGTATTTATTTGTTCACTGTTCTGTTACAGAGAACAAGGAAATTGGATATACAATTTCTATGGTATGAAAAGGGGTAGGATTAAATAAGCTCTGCTTCTTCCTACTCCTTTTCGGATGGGATGTAATGAAACAACTGGAATTGTGTGATGCATTACATTGTATCGTATGCATGTCCGAAATAAACTGAAACTGAACTGAACTGAACAAATAAGAATCGATAAGAAAACTGGTAAAGAACTGAATCTTTAAGCAGAAATCGGAAACATTTTATCAATTCCCATCTCCAATGATGCTTTTGTGTAGCGGACTGGATGGGACATTGTTACTCGGTTGCTACTTTGTCTTCTTCGTTTCTGTCGTGCAACTACACAATCAGTACTGTATTTTAGGGAGATGTCGTAATAAAGAGAGAAATTTACAGAGGGGGAAAAAAATCTAAATAATCACACTGTCACGGTGGCGCGTGGCGGTTGTTGGCGTGAGCCCAGGATGTAGAGACAAAGGACTGTGTCCAGGCCAAAAGATTTAATTCTTACATAGAGAGCAAAAAACTGCATAAACAAAAGGCTAATGCAAGGCACGTAGCGGCAGCAGAGTAACTCATGCACACTGACAAAAGGCAATAATCCAGCACTGGCAAGGAGCAACGGGTAAACCTTTGTAGACTTGATTAGATATAGAAAACAGGTGTGCTGGTAGGAAATTAAACATATAGTGTACCGTATTTTTTAGACTATAAGTCGCGGTTCTTTTCATAGTTTGGCCGGGGATGCGACTTATATTCAGGAGCGACTTATGTGTGAAATTATTAACACATTACCGTAAAATATCAAATAATATTATTTAGCTCATTCACGTAAGAGACTAGACGTACAATATTTCATGGGATTTAGCGATTAGGAGTGACAGATTGTTTGGTAAACGTATAGCATGTTCTATATGTTATAGTTATTTGAATGACTCTTACCATAATATGTTACGTTAACATACCAGGCACGTTCTCAGTTGGTTATTTATGCATCATATAACGTACACTTATTCAGCCTGTTGTTCACTATTCTTTATTTATTTTAAATTGCCTTTCAAATGTCTATTCTTGGTGTTGGGTTTTATCAAATAAATTTCCCCAAAAAAGGCGACTTATATTCCAGTGCGACTTATATATGTTTTTTTCCTTCTTTATTATGCATTTTCGGCCGGTGCGACTTATACTCCGAAAAATACGGTAGGTGCCACAAAACAAGGAGTCCAACAGGACGTAGAGCCAAAATAAGAGCACCAGGACAGGAAATGATACAGAAAACAGGAAAATAACTAGCAAAGTCCAAACTGTCATTAAAGATTAAAGTACCAATGATTGTCACACACACACTAGATGTGGTGAAATTTGTCCTCTGCATTTGTCCCATCCCCTTGGGGAGCAGTGGGCAGCAGCGGCGCCGCGCCCGGGAATCATTTTGGTGATTTAAACCCCAACTCCAACCCTTTGTTGCTGAGTGCCAAGCAGGGAGGTTATGGGTCCCATTTTTATAGTCTTTGGTATGACTCGGCTGGGATTTGAACTCCAACCTACCGATCATGAAGGATCATGACAAACATAACAGTTTTCTGTCTGTCAGAAGCTCTAAATGTTTTGTTTTTTTCCCCATTAATCGCCCAATTCTAAATGCAGTACAATTGTTGATTCTTGCGTCTCATATGTGACGCTAATGTAGGGTTGTACGCATAACCGGTACTAGTATAGTACTGCGATACTAATGAATCATATTTGTTACTACACTGCCTCTAAAAAGGCACGTCGTGACATTGCTGGTTTTACGAGCAGAAGAGCATGTTCGGCAGCGCACAATCAGGGAGTACTTACAAGCAGACAGTGTGTAGACAGAAAAGGGAGAATGGACGCATTTTGGCTTAAAAACTAACAATAGACATGACTAGCTAGCTATTGGCTAACGTCTAGCCGCAGTCTGCAGTGTTTTAGCTACTTCTAAATCACTAATCCTCGCCTCCATGGCGACAAATAAAGTACATTTCTTAAAAGGATCATCCCTGCAGGACGAGGAATAGCTAAACATTCTTCACTACACACCAAAATGTAAACAAACCCTATGCGTGGATCTACACCTGACATCCACTGTATTGATATCAAGTACAGGAGCGTATCTAGTCGATACTACTAGGATTACATCGATGTTTTTTAGCATCACAAAATCTTTTTTTGTTTTTTTTACATTTATATTATGTTTATAAACTCAGGAAATAAGTCCCTGGACACATGAGGACTTTAAATATGACCAATTTGTGATCATGTAACCACTCGGTATCGGATCGATACCCAAATTTGTGGTATCATACAAAACTAATGTAAAGTATCCAAACACCAGAAGCAAATGTTTATTACATTTTAACAGAAGTGTAGATAGAACATGTTAAAAGAGAAAGTAAGCAGATATTAACAGTAAATGAACAAATAGATTACTAATTCATTTTCTACCACTTGTCCTTAATAATGTTGACAAAATAATAGAATGGAAAATGGCACAATATCTTTTTGCATACGTCAGCAGACAAATTAGGAGCCTTTGTTTGCTTACTTAAGTAATAAAAGAAAAGTTGTCTTGTATGTTCACTATTCTATCTAAGGACAAAATTGCAATAAGAAACATACTGTATGTACCTTAACATTTTTTGTTAAAATAAAGCCAATAATAATTTTGTGGTCCTC
This sequence comes from Entelurus aequoreus, assembly GCF_033978785.1. Lineage (NCBI taxonomy): Eukaryota > Metazoa > Chordata > Actinopteri > Syngnathiformes > Syngnathidae > Entelurus > Entelurus aequoreus. Next base: position 27,307,186 of record NC_084751.1, on the reverse strand, counting down.
TTTATTTAGAAAAGTATCAAAATACAATTTGGTACCGGTACCAAAATATTGGTATCGGGACAACCCTACACTAATGACGTCCAGCAAAACATTGGAGAAACAGGAACGCATGACCTGTATTCAGCTACGTTCAGCTAAATCCAGCATATGTTGGTGATAAACAATTAATCAACTGATTCAACACACATTGCTTCCATTCCCATTGGAATACTGGATGGCCAAGTTTTCTGCCAAGCTTGCTGGAAGCAAAACACAAGGCCGACTTGCGGGCCAAATGCAGCAAACAGCAGGTAGATAGAAGTAGAGCATCAATAATACAAGAGCGCCTCATTATAGTCTGCTGTCTGCACATGCATATAAAGGCCCATGCAGGCGGTAATCAGCTATGGTGAAAGACACTCTATTGAGTCCTGCCTGTCCCTATTCAGCACAACACTATCGCTATCATAATGACCCAGACAGAAGGACTACAGGGGTCACAGGCCATATGCCAGACCACACATACACACACGCACAACACAGAATTGTGTTGACTGTGCGACACAAGGCAGGGTCGCTATTATCTGGTGTTTGCGCGTAGGCGACTGTCTCATAGACACCAGCTCATCAAATGTTCACACGGAGGCAACACAACCCACTCTCACTTGTTAGCACAGAAACCTAATATCATAGTGACATTTGGATTTTTAATCCCTTTATCTTTTTCCTATTATTATTTTTCCTTATCTGAGAGTGGAAGGGAGAGGTTTTATTTTTGAATGGATAAAAATCTTGTCGTAATCACCCCGTGACATTACATTATAACCCCTTCAATTATGGTTATAAGGTCATGGAGATAATTGAAGTGTTAACTAGAATGGCACTTGGTAGAACGCAGACCACCCCCCGAGGGGAAGTGGCAGAACAATCCTAATTTGGATCTGCAGCAAATTCTACACTTTTGTAGATATGCGCTTTATATGCTTGAATTTTGTCATTAAGATTCATACATTATTCCTAGGGGAAGGGAGGAAATGGTGGAAGTACTGTATTTGAGATAAGCACCAACATTTCATTAGTTCTTCTTTGGTCTATGCACCATCATACTGGAGAGTCCCGAATTTCAGTGCCCCTCCCGAAAATCTCCCGGGGCCACCATTCTCACGAATTTCTCCCGATTTCCACCCGGACAACAATATTGCTACACCATCCTTCACTGGGCGCCGTTTCCGGCTGGACAATAATAACGGTTACACCTCGAAGTCAAGCGCGGCAATCAGAACAGAAGAAGAAGAAGACGAAGCAGAAGAAGAGACATGGCGACGACGAGTAAGAAGAAGAAGTACGCTTGCAAGTTCCAAAATGATTGGAAAAAAGAATTTCAGTTCATCCAGGACAGCTTGAAGGGGAAGGGGTACGCTGCCTGTATATTTTGTAGATCAGACTTCTCCATTGAACACGGTGGCCGAACGGATATAGTCACTCATGAACGGTCAGAGAAGCACACGGCTGCGGCAACGCAGCACCGGTAATAGCCCAGTATTATGGGCCACCTTGCTAAATGGAGACCCGAGGGTGTAACTTAAGCTGAGACAAAGATGGCTATGCTGATAGCTACAAGCAACATCCCGTTCTCATTTGCAGATGTTTTCAACAAATCCTTGAAGGATATGTTCCCAGATTCAGAGATCGCTCGCCAGTACACAAATGGCAGAACAAAGGCTACTCAAATAGTGAAAGGTGAGTGTATAGGGTTGCCACTCGTCCCTTATACGGAGTCGTCCCGTATTTTAAGATTAAATTGTTTTTGTTTTTTTAAGTAAGCAGCAAGTACAGTACAGTTAGTATAAAAACTGTGTTTTCATTACTGTGTATTTGATAGGTGCCATTGCCCCGGGATTGGACAAGGAAGCAATCGAACTCTGCCAAAACCAAACCTTTGGTCTGATGTGTGATGAAAGCACAAGCAGAAACACGGATAAAGTATGTATTTTGTATTTACACTTCTCTTGTAAAGTAATTTTGTGGCTGCTGTCAGTGAAAATTGCTCTCTAAATACTGTATATACATATATATATATTTTTTCACTTACCTCAACTCTTTTTTCTTTGTTGTTGTTGTTTTTATTCAATGACACTTCTATGTATGTTTGTGATTTTTATTTTTGTTGTTACCTTTTTTCTTTCTTTCTCCTTTTAATCAGTTATTGTGATTCTCTATCTGCTTGTGGTGAAGAGGAAGTCAGTACATAGCTACCCACTGTGACTGAAATGTAGGACGGGGGGTGGGAGGAGGTTTTATTATTTTACTTTTATTATTTTTCTGTAATGATCAATTTTCCAAAAAAAATTGTAATTCTTTTTTTTAGGGGGGGGGGGGATAAAAAAAAAGTGTTTTCTCAGTACTAGTATTATGATTCCCCTATCAAATGAATAAATAAATATTATTAAAAAAAAGTTTAATGCACTTTTGAGTTGTTTATGTGTCCAGATGATGTTAAATTGTTGTAACCCTAAACTAATTAATGTAATATTCTTGGATCCAGTCTTCAAAATGTTTTGAACTCCTTGGTCCCTGTTGCAAACCTCTACATTGTGGTATTTGGGTGAGTAGGTTTTGCAACAACAACAAAAATAAAATCTAACCTCTTTGACTGTGAGGTCAAAATATTAAGCTAGACACGTTTTAACTTACAAATGTATGCAACATGGCCTCTAATTCTAATGCCTGTCTCTATAATAACGTGTTAACATAAAAATGTGGCTGGCGCGGATAAATACTTGAATTTTATCTGCCTTCAATCCACTAGCGTCTCACCGGCAAATTTGAAAAGCACTTCATCATCTGGAACGCCACTCACAGTTAAGAGGAACAGATGGAACAAATCAAGAGCTCCGACGTCTGGGCGAGTGCATTTCCCAAAATGATAAAAAGCTGTTAGTGCTGATCCCATCAGGACGGCGATGTATAATCTAAAAAGCTGTCTGGAGACTGAAATGGGAGTAAAAATGATGAGCTTTGTGCCACCAAAAACTACTTTTTTATATCAGAAATATAATAAACTAAATAATGCATTTCACTGGATACAAAGGTGGAACAAAATATCAATATTGCAATGTCCATCCATCCATCTATTTTCTACCGCTTGTCCCTCTCAGGGTCGCTGGAGCCTATTCCAGCTGCATTTGGACAGAATGTGGGGTACAATATTGCAATGTATCTCATGTTATTTCTAATGTTACAGTATGGTAAGTAGGGGTGATTAAATAAAGAGATTCACATCTGGATTGCGATTCTTATTTATCTGATTCTAAATCGAGCAATAATTTTGAAAAATCAATTAAAAAATGAAGATCAAGGTTTTTTTCTCTCCCTGCGTTTACTTGCTGTGCGTAAATGTCATAAGTCAGCAACTAAGAGGAGCTTTTGTAACCTGCAACCTGTTATAATAAAATATATAACATCCATCCATCCATTTTCTACCGCTTATTCCCTTCGGGGTCGCGGGGGGCGCTGGAGCCTATCTCAGCTACAATCGGGCGGAAGCGAATATTTTATTATCATTTGAGAATCGGTTTAAATCCAAAATCGTGTTGAATCTGGAATTGATTCTGAATCGTATCGTCACTCCAAGAATCAGACTCAAACTGAATTGTGAGTTGTGCGCATCCCTAATAGTAAGTATGGTGGTAAGTACCTCTGCTTATGAGCGCCCCCCTATGCACAAGTTTTTTGGTAAACGAGTCATCCCTAGATTTGTTGTGCTGCTTTAGGTTGCGGACAAAAATTCGGGTTACGAGCCTCCCCACCGTTTGTTGCCGTAGCGAATGTCCCAGTGATCCTTGTAAGATTGACCAAAACATCCGGTCTCTCACTTTGTTTTTCCAACCATAGGAACAAAGCAAGTGAGAGTGAAGGACAGTGCTGAGAAAAAGCAAATGATAATCATTGAATTAAATAAAGAATGGAAAAACATGACCAAAGTGTGTGTGTAGTTGATATGGTGAAGCAATACAAGCATAGCACTGCTAGTCTACACCATACTGAAGCAGAAGGAGTTGATAAAGGCTATGATAACACCAGCCGGGGGGGGGGTTAATATAATGAATAGACAGGGAACATTTCCAAGGTAAATGAACATTACTTTATAAAACTACTCCAGTTGTTTGTAGTGCATTCCAGTGTATTGTTTTGACTCCATATTTGTTATCTAGAAATGAATGTTTCTTTTTTAAAGGCATATTACATGTGCATGGTGTTTTTGGGCGGCCCAGAACAGAATAATGGAACTTCATATCAATTCAATAGGGAACATTGATTTGAGTATTTCGGGTTGTGAACTTCATCACATAACCAATTAAACACGTAAGACGAGGTACCACTGTACTGATATTAAAAATAAAAAACCTAATGTGCATTAAATGTATGAACATCTCAACAACCAATAAAAGCATGTTGTGATTTTAACAAGAGCATAGTAACACTGACAAGACAAGTGGCAATCACCTCAACTTCAATAAAATGTTAAGTTTAGATCCGATGACTGACAATAGAGATATAGTGGTACATTCCCAATTCAATTCTGAATTATGTGGATCAAAATGTAACAAAACCAACACAATGCTTTAATGACATTGCGTTGCTTTGCTATCGATAGAATATTATGAACGGTGGCTTGCAATAACCCATTCATCTATGGATACGTTAAACAGTATTAAACAGGGTTTCCCCTTAGTGTAACTGACTGTGGCACATCAACAGAGCAAAATCATGATCGCCACAGCTTAAAAATAAGAAAACAAATTACATTTATATAAGGCCAACACTTCCTCATTCTCCGCCAATCTGCTTTAAGGCACGGACGGTGTGTTTGAGCTCATGGGAAAAATAAACATCAAATCAAAACCACACCAACATAAAACCTTACCACCAGCAGATCGTTACAGTATGAATGGATATATATAGCCTACTATTTGCGCACTGTTGACTAGTGATGCGCCGAAATTCAGCAGCCGGAAAAAGACTTTGATCACCTAAAACAGCGCTGCTGAGACCGATGTAAACAAGACGCACGCAATTGTCTGGAACGTAGTTAGCATGTCTGCGATGGGACGTAACTTTAATGTATCCCAGATATACCCGCGGACAGCCATCTACAAAATGTGCAAATATTAAGAGGACAGCGGGACAGAAGTAGAGTTCCCAAACACGAGTACCAAAAATATGCTAGATTTGTTGCTGGTCGTTTTTAAATAAAGAAAAAGTCAGTAAAAGTCTCTTGACACTTGAAACATTCTCAACAAAGTACATTGTACAATAAGCAGCAACAATTAGAAATAGTATAGATAGAAACAGTATAATAGTAAAATACATGTTAATACTAATTAACACATTGGATTTAAATGTACAGTATGTACTGTTTACATTTTTTTAGCCTTTTTAAAGAAAATCATATCATAATAGCAAATTATACAATGACGTCATAATGAATACGCGCCCACCGCCACAGGTGTTTTGACAATCTATGGGAAACCCCGAACAATGACTATGAAAAAAACGGATTCAAATTTCTGCGTGTATCTGAGTTGTCGTCGTTCTCCAAAAAATTCAGCAACAGTAGTTGAACGTACCTTTTGAAAGCCAGTGGCCCCCACAGTGGATATTTGTGTTTTGCATAATAGCTATATTCTTTCCAGCAATGGCCTATGTTCCTCAGGGAATTTAAAGGCCTAAGTAAGTAAGTTTCCAGAAATGTAGGCACATTTCTTTATGACAAAAGAAAAAGACCAAAAACAAATGTAAACCAAATGACTCGATCATAAATTATTTTCTTCCGATACAGACTGATAATCACTGTAAAGTAGATATGGGCAGTGTGATACCGAAATATGGATAATTTGATACCAAGATTACTAACATTCTTATCAATTCTCATATTATAATACAGTCGTACCCCTTCGAAGTTTGCGGCCTGCCATTATCGCTGATTTTTTTCTTTTTGAGCATATTTTAAGCATTTTTGGCTTAAATTAAACATTTTCAAGCAAAAACAATGGGTAGTTGTAATAAAAATATAAATACTACTGTAGTATTGGCCTCTAGATGAGACCAAACCAATTAAAGTGCGCTGTTTAGTATTGTGGCCACTGATTATTGCTTGCTGTGAAATATTACTATATTGAATTAAACAATTGTAAAAGTGACTATGTTGGTGTCATTTCATGAATAAAAGGGTCTCTTATTGGTGAAAAACATATTTAGAAGGTCGTAACCAGGTTTTAAGATTAAAATTAAAGTACCAATGATTGTCACACACACACTAGATGTGGTGAAATTTGTCCTCTGCATTTGACCCATCCCCTTGGGGAGCAGTGGGCAGCAGCGGCGCCGCGCCCGGGAATCATTTTGGTGATTTAACCCCCAACTCCAACCCTTGATGCTGAGTGCCAAGCAGGGAGGGAAACGGGTCCCATTTTTATAGTCTTTGGTATGACTCGGCTGGGATTTGAACTCCAATCTACCGATCTCAGGGCGGACACTCTAACCACTATAATGCTTTAGCTATGAAAATATTTGATCTAGAATTATTAATTCCTACTTTGTGGGAATATTTTACAACGGTCAAGCCCAGAAGCAATTTACTTTATCCATATTTTGAGACATTTTGGGAAAACGTGTTTGAAAGTGGCAGCATGATTTAATTGTGCATTAAATCGTGCTCATTATTTAAATTATGATTCAATAATTTCAGCTATTCAAAAATGGCAACAGAGTCTTAATACTGTGTAATTACTTTTACTTACGACTCTCGCTGTGCTAATTCAGCGTGTGAGTGTTTCTATTGTGGGCGGAAAAAGACATCATTGATAATGATTGACGAAATTGGTATGGATTTCTGTATTAACGATGGCAAGCTCTGTTTTTTTGGTATAGCATTGTAAGAATATTTGGGGTATATTATCATTAGCAAAACACATCTTAAATTACTCGGTTTCCAAATCTACTGGATAATCAAAGTCATTTCGGTAACACTTTAGTATGGGGAACATATTCTAAATAAATAAATGATAAATGGGTTATACTTGTATAGCGCTTTTCTACCTTCAAGGTACTCAAAGCGCTTTGACAGTATTTCCACATTGACCCATTCACACACACATTCACACACTGATGGCGGGAGCTGCCATGCAAGGCGCTAACCAGCAGTGTGTAAAGTGTTACCGGCTTACTGGTTGTATAATAAGGCCATGCAGAATAAGGCATTAATAAGTACTTAATAATGAGTAATTAGGAGCCAATATGTTACTAATTTGCAACTAATTAATGGTGAATATGTGCCCCATACTAAAGTGGTACCATAAATTCTTGGTTTGAGGTGTCAAAATAGAAACACTTTTGCTCCTTTGTCGTATTGGCGCAAGCTCAAAAACTATGCGATATGGCAACATATCTCATAGAAAGAATGTCTCCTCTGGGCTAGAGTGCTTTCTTGGAAAAAAAAAAAATCACATACCACATCCCAATTTTATCTTGGTGCCTCACTATGTCTGCACAGCGCCTTCCTCTCTGAACATATCTACTGCCCCACCCCTCCAGTCTGGCAATTGTCTAGGCCCACTTGGCCTGAGCTCATATCAGTTAGTTCTGGGTCCTGGCGGGCCGTGCACTCGCCTCTGGACACAGACTGGCTGGACTCTTGTCTTTACTCGGAGACGCCGTGTTCCCTTCCCTTCCCTTGTGCTGTCAGAGGTGGGCCAGACAGAGAAAAATGTAGCCATGGAGCAAGTATGAACCACTCACAAACACACAAGCAGTGAATGGTCATCTGTCAAAAAAAAGCTCATCTATTAATCTTCACAGTTCATGGCCACGAGGATCAAGACTCGACTGCAAGGAAGCCCGACTAATGTGAAGAGCTTCAATAGATTAATGGTTGCTAGAGGATGGATTGTCATGACGCTAACTTATCACCATTTGGTTTATGTTTGTGTTACTGTAAAATATGGAACAAGATACACACATTTACTTTGCTAATCCTTTGATTTGTTATCTGCTTCTGTCAAACATTGCACTTTGTTTCGCAGCGCCAATAAACAAGAGGAACACTGTAGGCTTAACAAATATGTAATCCTTGTCAGTTAGCCCTGTGTGATAGCAAGATCCTTGGTAGAGACTGAACCGCATTAGTGAGAACATTAAATCATTATGATCTGTGAGTCATGGAATATTGCTGTAACACTCCTTGTAAGCATCACGGAGACATATTTACACCCTTGATTTTACAAGAAAGGAGGGGGTAAGATGGAGAAATAATCAATAAGCAAAAATCAAAGAAATGTCAAGAAAATGCTGGGTTTCCCTGAAAAAGAGAGGCCATCACATCCTGATGTTTTTCTTTTAATGAATCTGGTCAAATGTTAGCATGACATTCGCATTGTGTATTTCTAAGACTCCATAAATCTTGCCAGGTCATATAAGTCTTCAAACGTCTTTATGGAAAATATTGAATCATCTACTTCTTTTAGATCCAAAATATATTTAGTCTGGCTAGATTAGTATTATCAATTCACCTTTTAATCCTCGCAATACCAGCGAGCCGCTCTGACTTCTTTGGCAAGCTTTTGTGTCTGTGAAGTGATTGTACAACAAGCTGATGTCATGAAACTTGTGTGATTAAGACTCTTACAGAGGGAAAGGACTTAAACAATAAGTGTGAGTACAGTCTGTTCGCACTGGCGTCCTGTGGGACTGTTAGACTAAAAATATAGCGCTAGTGAGCTCTTAATTGTCAGCTACTTGTCGACAATGATTTGACTTGAGTCAATCACATCTTTATTCATTGAAAGCTAACGTATTATGAGCCACTTTAAACTGGGAATGGGTAAGAACTGCGTCATTTAGCCCTGAAGAGGTGGTGGACGCTTTGAAAACATAAGCTATTGTTTACAATTTAACATTAAAACGGTTTTCAGTTATGTGCACTGGGTGTTAAGTGTTTGACGTAGGGCACAAAGGGTGAACATTTTGCAAAGCGTGCACCCCAACTGTGTTGCCTGTGCTTTTATTTTTCAGAAAATGTCAAAAGGTTAAATTCTTAAATCACACGATTATACACAGACAAAGGGTATTCAAATGATTGCTTCAGCACCCAGGAGAGCTTTTTTTTACTAAAGGACATTGGTAACTACTGGCATGGCGTTCATATTACTGCATACTTGCCAACCCTCCCGGTTTTAACGGGAGACTCCCGGTATTCAGCGCCTCTCCCGATAACCTCCCGGCAGAAATTTTCTCCCGACAAACTCCTGGTATTCAGCCGGAGCTGGAGGCCACGCCCCCTCCAGCTCAATGCGGACCTGAGTGGGGACAGCCTGTTCTCACGTCTGCTTTCCCACAATATAAACAGCTTGCCTGCCCAATAACGTCATAACATCTACGGCTTTTAGAGAGTAGAGTGCACAACTGCGCACACAACAAGGAGACGAAGCAGAAGAACGAGGAAGTTACAGACATGGTGACGCCGTCGACGAGCAAGATGAAGAAATACGCTTGCAAGTTCCAAAACGAATGGAAACAAGAATTTCAGTTCATCCAGGACAGTACGAAGGGGAAGGGGTATGTAATTATGTTGCCTGTACATTTTGTAGAACAGACTTCTCCATTGAACACGGTGGCCGAAATGATATACTCAGTCATGAACGGAGAGGTTAAACAGGACAATACTGCCATCTACTGTATAGCCTCCGGAACACTGAAATTCAGGTATTTATTTTATCTATACGTATAATAAAATAAATATATATATATATATATATGTATATACACAGGTAAAAGCCAGTAAATTAGAATATTTTGAAAAACTTGATTTATTTCAGTAATTGCATTCAAAAGGTGTAACTTGTACATTATATTTATTCATTGCACACAGAGTGATGCATTCAAATGTTTATTTCATTTAATTTTGATGATTTCAAGTGGCAACAAATGAAAATCCAAAATTCCGTGTGTCACAAAATTAGAATATTACTTAAGGCTAATACAAAAAAGGGATTTTTAGAAATGTTGGCCAACTGAAAAGTATGAAAATGAAAAATATGAGCATGTACAATACTCAATACTTGGTTGGAGCTCCTTTTGCCTCAATTACTGCGTTAATGCGGCGTGGCATGGAGTCGATGAGTTTCTGGCACTGCTCAGGTGTTATGAGAGCCCAGGTTGCTCTGATAGTGGCCTTCAACTCTTCTGCGTTTTTGGGTCTGGCATTCTGCATCTTCCTTTTCACAATACCCCACAGATTTTCTATGGGGCTAAGGTCAGGGGAGTTGGCGGGCCAATTTAGAACAGAAATACCATGGTCCGTAAACCAGGCACGGGTAGATTTTGCGCTGTGTGCAGGCTCCAAGTCCTGTTGGAACTTGAAATCTCCATCTCCATAGAGCAGGTCAGCAGCAGGAAGCATGAAGTGCTCTAAAACTTGCTGGTAGACGGCTGCGTTGACCCTGGATCTCAGGAAACAGAGTGGACCGACACCAGCAGATGACATGGCACCCCAAACCATCACTGATGGTGGAAACTTTACACTAGACTTCAGGCAACGTGGATCCTGTGCCTCTCCTGTCTTCCTCCAGACTCTGGGACCTCGATTTCCAAAGGAAATGCAAAATTTGCTTTCGTTTCCACCATCAGTGAAGTTTTTCAAAATATTCTAATTTACTGGCTTTTACCTGTATATATATAGCTAGAATTCACTGAAAGTCAAGTATTTCATGAATATATATATATATATGTATATATATATATATATGAAATACTTGAGTTGGTGAATTCTAGCTGTAAATATACTGCCCTATTAACCACGCCCCACCCCACCCCCGACCACGCCCCCGCCCTCCACCTCCCGGTATCGGAGGTCTCAAGGTTGGCAAGTATGTATTACTGTCTGCATTTGTTTTTTTAGAACCAAGTGAATATTTTGTAAAGTGCTATCAAGCGATACAAAATTAGCAATTAAATATGTTTCGTGATAATTAAATCGGATTTATCGCTTTTTTAATCTAACCTAAAAATGCTAAGAAAAGCCCTCAACTTGAAATATTTTCATTTAAATTAATTACATTATAGTTCAGACGCAGGATGTTCTTCTCCAGTTTAGTTTGATGAAAAGCTAATTTAATGGCTTGTTAAATTACAAACATCTCTGCTGCTAACATTAGCTGTAGATGCAGCGCGACTGTGTGGTTGAGCTGCTCCGGTGGTAAGCAAACAACTTCTTACAATGAAGGAATATCACTTTAACTTTATCAATGGTGTCGTTGCCGTTAATACTGAAAGGTACATACAGGTTTTAGAGTGACATATGTTGTCATCCAAGCAACGTCTTTTTCATGGACGCCCCTGCTTATTTCAGCAAGACAATGCCAAGCCATATTCTTCACGTGTTACAACAGCGTGGCTTAGTAATAAAAGTGTGCGGGTACTAGACTGGCCTGCCTGTAGTCCTGACCTGTCTCCCATTGAAAATGTGTGGCGTAAAATACGACAACGGAGACGCCGGACTGTTGAACAACTTAAACTGTACATCAAGCAAGAATGAGAAAGAATTTCACCTGCAAAACTTAAAAAATTGGTCTCCTCAGTTCCCAAACGTTTACCGAGTGTTGTTATAACGAAAAGCGATGCAACACAGTGGTAAAAATTCCCCTGTGCCAAAATTTTTGCAATGTCTTGCTGCCATTAAATTCTAAGTTAATGATTATTTGCAACAAAAAAAAAAAAGTTTCTCATTTCAAACATTAAATATCTTCTCTTTGCAGTCTTTTCAATTGTATATAAGTTGAAAAGGATTTGCAAATCATTGTATTCTGTTTTTATTTACGGTTTACATAACTTCACAACTTCATTGGTTTTGGGTTTTGTACAATGGAAGCCAATCAGCTTCTGCTGAAAAAGTCCAAACACAATGAAAGCCAATCAATGACCACTTCAGAGTGTGACTGACCTTTCTTTTTTTACACCCCAACAAATCAAGCACATTCAAAAGGCGAGGAAACTCAGAATAACATTAGAAATAAAAAATGTGATTAACACGATCTATCTGTGTTTGCCCTGCGATGAGGTGGCGACTTGTCCAGGGTGTACCCCGCCTTCCGCCCGAATGCAGCTGAGATAGGCTCCAGCACCCCCCGCGACCCCGAAAAGGGACAAGCGGTAGAAAATGGATGGATGGATGTTGTTGTTTTCTATCCTAATTATTAATATTACTACTATTATTCTCTAAATTTTTATTTTTTTTTAACTTATTAAATGTATTATTTACATTTTATTTTTAAAACATATTTTATCATGTTTCATACTATATTTTAGATGGCGTTAATTTTAGTTACTCTCCAGTGCGTTTTTCATAAAATTATCAGTGCCATGCCATGTTTTGTTTTGTTATTGTCAACAGTGCTCTGTGTGTGTGCTTTCTTTTATTCTTTTTGTTGTGTACAGCCCTTTGTGTTTGCCATTTGCCTGTGTATGAAAAGTGCTATTTAAAATTTCCTTGTAATCAGACCATATTTTCGGTATATTAGATGGAATTTTAACAGTTTGATTTGATTTGACAGAAAAAATTCTGCGGCAAAAAATAATTAATCGCAATTAACGCAATCATTTGACACCACTAGTTTTGTTTTCATGTAAACAAACCCACAGATACCCGAGAGAAGACAAAATAAATAGATGTGACAATGGCGAGTACGGCACAGTCTGTCAGGTTAAAACTGGTGTTTTCAGGATGGAACAACAGGTACTACTTCAATGTCATTGGTGTAAAAGGAAAGTGTACATTATGTGTTTCACATCCCTTGTGAGTAACTCCCATGAAACATCTCTCAAGGGCACATGTCACATATTTGAAGGTTTTTCAGTAACACAACAACTATCCTTAGTGACTAATTTACAAATTCCTATTTATGAAGGAGTACTTCCGTTACTAATTCAATTCTTTTTTTGTGGGTAAATTGACGAGGAACTGAACTATTTTTTTAAAACATAATTTTCCCAATCTTGCAAGTTGTTACTACAATGGCTGATACTTTACTAGTGTATAAGCATAAAAAGCATTTTTCAAAAAAGCGTTTAGCCAAGAAACTGAGGGCTTTCTTAATGATCAATAAATTGACCCGTGGACCATAAGTCTGGGAAAGGCTCAGGTACTGCACGCCAGCTGGTAGGCAAACGGGTCACCTCCTTTCTCTCCCCTCCCCTCCTCTCCCCTATGTCCCGAGGAGCCAGAGAGTCTGTGGGCTGTCGCTGCTCAATAAGGCAAATTTCAGCTGGTCGGCCTAAACAACACATTCCACAGCCACTGCCCATGAGAGTCACTTACACACTCTGTAAAGACACACACACTTACAAAGAGCTAGGGAGGGAAACGGTTGAGTGAGGGTCGTCCCCGGGGCATTTACCACCTTCTCTTAACCCTTTTTTGTTCAGTCGGTGCCTACTTTGCATGTCTACATTTTTGTGTGAATGCTATTAAAGTGCCTTAAGCAAACAGGCGTCTTGTAGACTTCTGTCAACGGTTTTTCCTGACCCGTACCAACGGTTTGCTTTGTTGGTTAGTAAGCGGGACAAAAATCATTAACTTTACAGACACCATGACAGGTTTGAGTTAAAATTGTAATGCTTTTAGGGTTGTGTGCTATGTACACACATCAAGAATTGGGCTAATCTTTCAAGGAGTAGACTTTAAAACAATTGTCTCTCGTGAGTAGTGCATCTGACATAACGCAGATTACTATGATTTTTTTCTGTTTGGAAGTTTGCATGTTTGTTTTTCATAAGTCAACTGGAGATTGAGTACTTAGGTCAAACCCTGTGGTTGTAACAGTTGATAACAATTCAAAGGGGAGCTTGATTTTCATCCATAATAAGGTTTTGTAATAGGAACGGACAAGACCTATCATTTGGGCTTTTGGTCAACCTAATCTTCTTGGAAAATCGCTACGGTGTGTTGTGTTTTGCCATCTGGCCAGGCTGTTTCAGAAATAAAAAATTGGTCAACCTAATCTTCTTAAAAAATAGCTACCGTATGTAGTGTTGTACTGCCTCAATGGGCTGCAACAGAAATTAAAACTTGGTCACCCTACTCTTCTTAGAAATTAGCTACGGCGTGTAGTGTTTTGCTGCCTTGACCGGTTGCCATGGAAGTCACTCAGTCAATTAAAAGTAAAGATGAAGGAATCAGGGTTGAGTTGGGCATGTCTGGAGTATCGTTTCTTTTTGGAATAAATATTTTATTGTGCAAAATGAACAAAAATGCTTTAGTTGCTAACTTTTGTTGCTCGACTTGGGTACAATGTTGTCACCCACACTTGGAGGTGGACAATGATATACCGTACACTGGAAACCTTAAAATCTAGGCCTGTCATAGTATTTTTTATCAATGTCATGCGACCCAATTTAGCAATTACCCTTTACCATTGCCTTTTTAGCATTCTCTGCGCGTTCACTCCTTTTAAGAGCTTAAGTGTGTAATTACCAATTCATTGATGATTCCACACAACATTAATCCAGCCTATGGATTTTCACGTTGGGAACTGAATAGCCGAATGACCTCATGAGATGAAGGCATGCGGAAAGTGGGGAGTAAGCTGTTTGTTTGAGCGATGGCACCATCAAACAGTGACCACGTCTCCCAGAGGAGACATTGGCCAGATTGTCTCTTCACTTCACGTCGCCCTCTGGACGTACAGAGCACTCAGGTGACAGTGGACCGTCAACGTGAGCGCAAACCACACGTGCGGACGAGAGGCAAAAGCGAAGTAATGTGCATGGTTGCATGCTGGCATGCCAATAGCACAGCTGAAAGCGTGAATGTGTGTTAACGCTAAAGCGGCATGGCTGAAGGACACAGCAGGGACGGCCACATGGCTCCACAGGCGTACGGTCGATGGGTACGTCAGCGATCGTAGGTGCCGACTTGCGAGGCCATGCACCATCCTTCTTCTGCGAGACAAATGCCTTGCAGCCGGCCGCCAAGTATAGCACATGAAACACATGATGAAACATGCAATTAAGAGCTTCAGTGCTGGTTGAGAAACCGAGCGAAGAGATGACTGGATACATATTTCCTCACTGATTAATGGTGGAGCACTGGGAGGGTGGGGGGTTAGCAAACCCGCCAGGAGTGGTGGAAGTGTTGGGTAACGAGGCGATGTGGCAGATTTATACCCGCCCCCCTACCCCTCGATCGTATGGGCTCATGACTAAGTGCCCTCCTACCCCTCATCCCATCTCCTTGAAATGTC